>NW_022196891.1:7199340-7231191 GCF_008632895.1 Mastomys coucha
CCTCTATACCCTATTTTTAATTGGGTTATTAGGTTTCTGGAGTATAAATTCTTGAGTTCTTTGTATACTTTAGATAATAGCCAGCTATCTGATGTAAGGTTGGTAAAGATCTTTTCCCAGTCTGTAGTTTGTTTATATAGTGGATTACATTGAATAATTTTCATATATTGAACTGTCCCTGCATTCTTGGGATGAAGCCTACTTGATCATGGTGAATCATCATTTTAATGCGTTCTTAGATTTGGGTTGTGAGGATGTTATTGAAAATTTGTGCATCGATATTCATAAGTATAATGATATGAAGTTCTTTCTTTGTTGTGTCTTTGTGTGGCTGAGGTATCATTGTAACTAACTGGGGTGTTATAGAATGAATCAGATAATATTCCTTCTATAACACTTTTGTGGAATAGTTTGAGAAATACTGGTATTAGATCTTCTTTGAATGTCTGATACAATTCTGCACTAAAACAATCTGGCACTGGGCATGTTTTGGTTAGGAGACTTTTAATGACCTCTACTTCTTTAGTGTTTACTGGATTCTAGATAGTTTCTCTGGTCCTTATTTAGCATTATTACCTGATCTCTGTCAAGAAAATCATTGTTTCATCTAAATATTTGATTGTGATTGAGTATTGGCTTTTATAGTAAGATCTGATGATATATTTTTTTAAATTTCCTCAGTGTCTGTGGTTATGGCTCTTTTTCATTTATGATTTTGTTAATTTGGATACTGTTTCTATGCCATTTAGTTAGTTTGGCTAAGGGTTTTATTTGTCTTGTTTTGTTTTTCGCTTTTTATTTTTTTTGAGACAGGGTTTCTCTATGTAGCCCTGGCTGTCCTGGAACTCACTCTGTAGACCAGACTGGCCTCAAACTCAGAAATCTGCCTGTCTCTGCCTTCCAAGTGCTGGGATTAAAGGTGTGTGTCACCATCACCTGACCTGGCTAAGGGTTTATCTATCCTGTTGACTTTCCCAAAGATGTAGCTCTTGGTTGTGTTGATTCTTTGTATATTTCTGTTTGAGTATAATTGGTTGATTTTGTGTCTGAATTTGATTACTTCCTGCCATCTACTCCCCAGGGGTATGTTTGTTTCTTTTTCTTCTAGAGCTTACAGATGAGTTGATAGTGTAGGATCGCTCCAATTTCTTTTTTTTTTTTTTTTTTTTTTTTTTTTTTTTTTTTTTTTTTTTTTGGTTTTTCGAGACAAGGTTTCTCTGTGTAGCCCTGGCTGTCCTGGAACTCACTCTGTAGGCCAGGTTGGCCTCGAACTAAGAAATCCACCTGCCTCTGCCTTCAAGCGCTGGGATTAAAGACTTGAACCATCACTGCTGGGCTCTACAATATATTTTTCTTTTCTTTTTTCCTTTTTTTTTAAATTTTTTATTTGATATTTTCTTTATATTTAAAATGATATCTCTTTTCCCGGTTTCCCCTCCAGAAACAAAATAAAACAAAACAAACAAAAACAAAAAACCCATGTTCCCTCCCCACTTCTCCTGCTTACCAACCCACCCTCTCCCAAATCCTGGCCCTGGCATTCCCCTACACTGGGGCATAGAACCTTCACAGGACCAAGGGCCTCTCTTCCCATTGATGATGGAGTAGACCATCCTCAGCTACATATGCTGCTGGAGCCCTGAGTCCCACCATGTGTACTCTTTGGTTGGTAGTTTAGTCCCTGGTAGCTCTAAGGGTACTAGTTAGTTCATATGTTAAGGGGCTGCAAACCTTTCAGCTCCTTGGCTCCAATTTCTTTAGGAAGGTACTCAGTGCCATAAATTTTCCTCTTAACACTGCTTTCATTGTGCCCATAAGTTTGAGTATGCTATGACTTCATTTGTACTACATTCTAGAAAATCTTTAATTTCTTTATTTTTCCCTTACCACATTATTGTTAAGTAGAGCATTATTAAGTTTCAATGAATATGTGAGCTTTCTGTTGTTTTGTTGCAATTGAAGACTAGCCTTAATATGTGGTGATCTGATAGAATGCAAGGGATTAATTCAATCTTCTTGAATCTGTTGAGACTTGTTTTGTGTCCAATTATATGGTCAGTTTTGGAGAAGGCACCATGAGGTGCTGAAAAGAAGATATATTCTTTTGCTTTAGCGTGAAATGTTCTGTAGTTATCTGTTAAATCCATTTGATTCGGTACTTCTCTTAGTTTCACTGTGTCTCTGTTTAGCCTCTGTTTCCATGATCTATGCATTGAAGCAAGTGGGTATTACAGTCTTCCAATATTATTGTGTGAGGAGAAATGTGTGTTTTGAGTTTTGGTTACATTTCATTTACAAATGTGGGTGCCTTTTTATTTGGGCATAGATGTTTAGAATTGAAAGTTCATCTTGGTGGATTTTTCCTTTAATGAGTATGAGTGTCCTTTTTCATCTTTTTTTCATAACATTTTTTTCATAACATTTAGTTGAAAATCTATTTTATTAGATACTAGAATGGCTACTCCAGCTTGTTTCTTGGGACCATTTACTTGAAAATTTGTTTTTAGTCTGAAGTAGTGTCTGTCTTTGTCTCTGATGTATCCTGTGTGCAACAAAATGCTTGGTCCCTGTTGGTGCCCCAATAAGATGAGGCATTGGAGTGGGGGATGTCTCACAGGTGTGTTTGGTTGTGTCAGACCACCTGGGAGTCAAGTTGTCTCTGGGTTTTAGAGGGGCTCTGGAGCACTGGTTCTGCTGAAGAATGCCTTCTTGTAGTCCACACATAGCTATGATATTAAAATGACAGTAGTTAATTAAAATATGGTTAAATATTTTATTTACATTTTTAGACATTTAAACAAATATTTAAAGATTTTAATCAGACCCAGATAGCATGCAACCATGTTTATGAAATATTATAAAATATAAGTCATTATTGACTAAAATGTTGTTATATTAAGAAGATTTTATATTTTACACACATACACACACACACACATTATAATTTATAAAACAAGGACTGTGAATTGAAATTTAAAATTAAGATTCAATGACATTCCTTCAAATTGAATCATTTCTTCATGAGTTACCTACTTCCCTAACTATGTTTGTGTATTTATTTACGTATATGAATGTTGCTTGTGCTTCTGGAAAATTTGTTTTGAAGCCAGATGTGTAATCGCATTTTTAAATTGCTAGCAATTGTGAGATATCACTAGATGACTGTCATAAACTCATGGTCTTCTTCTGCTGTATAAAGACTTATAATATATCTTAGAATACAGAAATGATAAAATCAGGGGATAGAAAGATGGCTTGCTTGCTAAAGGAGCATGTGTTGCTCTTGCAGATGATACGTGTTGAGTTCCCAAAACCCAAATGGTAGGTCACAACCATCTGTACCTTCAGTTGCACTAGGCACATAGGAAGTGTACATGAGAGCAAAACAATCATAAATATAAAACAAACAAGTCTTGAAAAATGGTCCTATCATATCTCAGTTCATTATTTTAAGCATGTTAAATTATTTTTCATTTCATTTCACAATGAATAATTTATATTCCAACACTACAGCTTAGTACATATATATATATATATATATATATACTCTGATGAACATGATGTGCAAAATCACTTGCCAAGGCTTTTAATTTCCTTGCATATGATGTGGCTGACTAAGACCAATATAGGTACCTATTTGCCTCTGGAGTTTTATTCAGATTTAGTTTCAGAATGATGAAAGTAAAATATTAATATAATGAAAATAAGAAATATTGCATATTTCTGATTTATGAAACAATAGAATAAAATAAAATGACTGTTTTCAAAGCCACTAAGGAAGTAGGATACCACCATAGGAAATATTGTATATAAAAACATGATCTATCATGTTCATAAATTTTTGGATCTTTTATTTCAAGGTTAGTTCTCTCTTGTGGGGCAGTGTGGGGCAGTGTTCTGTTCAGGCAACTTAGGCTCAGTAGAGTAATTGGCCTTGATCCCTGGAGCCTCAGTGGGCAGTGTCTGACTGCAGAGGAAGGAAGGAGCTCAGCTATAACTATTGAGTCTTTGGCTTCTGTTTCAGTCAAAACCCCTCACAGCTGCCCCCACAGGAGATGTGTGCTCTATCAGCAGACAATGCCCCAAGCTCTCAGCATTCTAGCTAGACCCTACCCCAAGTCATCTGACCATAGCCAGGCATGCCTCACCCCCCAAAACAGATAGCTATGCCCCATACAATAATCGGGGTGGTTTGCCCCATTCTCTCTCTTGCACTCTTCATCTCTTGCTCTTGCCCTCTTTCCTCTTTGCTCTTTGTTCTTCTCTTGCCTTCTTCCTCTCGTTCCTGCTCTTTGTTCTCTTTTCTTGCCTTCTTGCTCTCTTGCTTTCTTCCTCCTCTCTCTGTCTCTCTGTTTGTCTCTCTCTCTCCTTCTCTTCTCCTCACCTCCCTCTCCTTTCCTTCTCTCTACTTTACCAGCCTGTTTTCTCTTTCCTATAACAAAATATCTCATTTATACATTGCCTCCTTTTTAACTAACACACTGTGTAGCCACAGGCCTCAGATGTCATCATAATTAACAAAATCCTATTACTCATGACTTAGACGCTTGACATGGAACAAAGCAACCAGATTCACAGTTATGACAGAAAATTGTTGCATTTTTCTGAGTGTGGCAATGGAACTTATTAAATTTTTATTATTAGTTTTACATATGATAAGGTTTCCATTATCGAGTCTTTAGAGTTTTCATCATACTTGATACAAACCCATTCACTGTAAATGATAAAAGCATTTCTTTGTTTCAACACCCTTACAAATTATGCCATGTCACAAGAATTGCTGATATTTTGACTTCTCTTACACACACACACACACACACAAACACACACACACAAACACACACAGTGAAACTGCATTTCATTCTCACTTAAATATTTTACTTTTTACAAAAATAGATTCAAAATTTTTGCTAATTATTATTTAGAGTTTCATTAAACTTCAAAGGACAGTGCAACCACCCCAAAGATAATTCCATTATTTACCATTCACAGACAGAGTTTTATTTCTCAGAGAAATGTATTATTAATTCCTAATTTTTTATACTGATTTTGTTGTAATTTTGAGTACATAATAACATTTCACTTCACACTTTTCTCCCTACAAAACTAATCCCTCATGTGTCTCACAAACTCCCTTCCAATTTTAATGACCACTTCTTTTTAAATTGTATGTGTGTAGGTATATAAATACAAATATCTGCAATACCTGAATTCATTTTTATTGCTTTCTTATATTTTTCCATCCATCCATTCATCCATCCATTCATCCATCCATCCATCCATCCATACATACATACATATATCCATGTTTAACTGTCAAGTGGAGTAATTTCGTGGGTCTTGTTCAGGTGATCCAATTGTTAAGATTTCTTGGGTAAAACTGTCTGTTATATATGCTAGATACACTTTTGTAGCAAATGACCTAGTACTTAGGATCTTTTACATCTTCTCTCCTTACTTTGTACAATGTTTCGTGAGGCTTGAGCCAGGATCTGTAGTTTCTGACATTTAGCAGCACATTATAAAACAGCAGGGGATTAAATAATGTAGCCTTTTTCTATCTCTACAAGAATTGTACAGCAAGGCTCTAATTCAAAGCCTGCTAGTTGAAGTCACAGGAAGAAAAAGAGACATTTTGAAAATTGATTTTAGACTTTTTCTCTATGTTCTTCAAATTTCCAAAAGATTTCTACAAAAATTATTCTCCAAAATGTTTTCTCTGCTTTCTTCTTCTAAGCTTGTTCTTTCCTCCTGCACGGATGCCACAATAATACTCCTACTCTTAATACTATTACTCCCAATCCTATGTCTTTACTTGTAAGAGTTTCTTGAGTTCAATTCTGTCTAAAGTAAACTTGACTCTAGCTTTTTCTCTGTCATTAGCACTTATGCATCTTTCAGAATATATGATCACATGGTAAGAAGTTCACCACATATTTACATTGAAATTCAAATCATAAATCGAATAAGAAGTTTACAGGAGGGAATATTTACATGCATATCTATTGGGAGAAATTATCTGGGTAAACATTCATCATTTCTCATCACCTCTTCAGTTTCTTGGAAAGTTAAAAATCATAACTATTGGGACTAAGTTATTAGTGAAGTTTTATGTAGATAAACCCTGTCAATTTTTATCTTTTGTTATTCCACCGTTTATATGACCCCTGATTAATAGTTTCACAACCTCTTGGAATATATTCCAGCATGTCTGCCTGCTATCCCAGAAGCAACCAACTCTTAACAGTTGAAGATTGGCAGAATTCTCATTGATTATTACAGTGGACTTAATAGCAGTCCTATTACAAAAGATATCAATAATTACTAATATAATTTTAGGAATCTTTATGGGATATTGTTAAGAATTAAGAAAATATCCATTTGTCTATATACCATTACTATAAGATAGTACAGCATTATTGTTCTCCAGAAATCTGCTCAAAAGTGTGGGCAGAATACTTATTCAATGTTCTATACATTTAATAATAACAGTAAAAGTATATTAATAGCAGGAATCTTTCCTGAAATGAAATCTCCTAGGTCTTGCTGAAAGGAACAGATCCATTTCCTTATTTATTATATATAAATAAGTTTTGATATATTTCTAGTAATTGTGAAATTTGACTAGCAATATAGAAATTTTTGGTAAAAATATCTTTGTTTTAAAATTAGTCTATAGAAGAAAAATGTATTATTCCTAGTATCAATTATTAATGAATATATTTTAGATTGAGAGTTATTTTTGATATATCTTAACATAATTGATAACCATGATACTGCTCCCACTATAGAATTTACAGTGTTCTCTTTTATGCATATTGTATAGAAAACAACATTATACCTTAAAACAAAGTATCACTTAATATTGCATTCAAGATACTCAGTTTAAAAGAGAGGAGTTTCATTTCTAATTACTAAATATATTTATAAAGATTTTTTATATTATTGATAAAGGTCTCTATGGTAATTGCTGTAGGAAGAAAGGGATATTAGAGGATGATAACATTGCAGAAGTGCCATTCTAAAATAGGATTGCACTTCACATGGTAGATGGCAACAGAAGGAATCATAACATAGATTTAAACTAGAAAATAAAGTTTGAGTCTGTAGATCTAGAAGGAGAAGGAAAACAAATAAAACAAAACCAACAAACCAACAAAAACCATAAAGGCATACCTATCCTGAAAATGTAGCTCAAATATTAAAGGAAATGGAGGGAGAAGATCAAACGTTTGGAATCATCCTTTGCTGTGAGGGAAGTCTGAGGAAAAGCTCTAGCTTGTATGTTGTAAAATAACACGGCCAAAAACAATGTCAGAAAGAAACAGCTTATATTAGTTTATAGATTCAGAGAGAAATTCCACAACAACAGGGGAGCCATGGAAACAAGTGGCCAAAGCAGGAAGCTAAGAGACCCTTTTTTAACGGTACACATAGGAAGCAGTACACATCTGAAAACTGGGTCCAGGCTAACCTCTACAGGAATAGACCCAGTGATATACTTCCTCAAGAAAGGCTCTACTTTCTAAAATTTTCTATTGTCCCAAAACCTGGATACCAAGTGTTAAACACATGAACCAAGAGAGGAAATTTTTCATTCAAGCCATTACACCTAAGCTAAATTTGGATTGTCTCAAAATATTCATGTTTTGGAATCCAAGACAGGAAAAACTAGAAACCCAAATGATCCTCTAAAAGGATTGCTAGGTTCAAACATAAACTGGTAAAAACAGTGGTTTTGTTGGGATTCTAAATAAACAGTCATGAACTCTAAAATTGTCTTGAATTCTAAGTAGAAATAGCAGTTTATTAAACAAACAAAAAGACTTTATATATTTATGTTCATTTAAAAAAATACTAGTAGTAATGTATTATTTTAAATATACAGTTCATATGTTTGGAGTTATTTAAAATTTATATTGAGAAAAACATATGTATTTTCCATATTGTTGTACAACATCTACATAAAACTATTAAATTGATTGCTGTTTTTTATCAAACAACTTTTATAATACTCATTTTTATTATTATAATAATTAAAAAAAGAAACAGCAGTTTATTGGTATACCATGTACCTTGGCAAACTTTGAATATATAATAATTCGAATATATATTCAAATTATATTTATAATTTAATGATTATTAAATTATTAATGAATTAATAATTCAAGAAATGTCAAGTAGATTCTTGGGATTTATTATTTCAGTGCATATATTTCATCTTAGAGTAAATACAGAATAAGTAACTTTAATTTAAATAACATTAATATATTGTCATAAATATTTAGAGTTATTGAACATAGACACTGAGACCATATTGGGCCACCTTAAGCATCTTAGTTGCCTCAAGAACCTCAAGCCTGCTCATGGCAAGTGTCGACTGAGGCTCCTGGATTAGAGCAGGGCACCATTATACCTCATTATATTTTGTTACAGAGAGAAAGTAGGAAATGAAATCAAAGTGTATTGAATGAGAATTTGAAAAAACAATGTACTTGTCAGGAAACTATTTCCAAGAGAAGTTGCTGTTCTTCATGTCACTGTGTAAAATCCCTGTGGTTGAAATAGAAAGATTAATAATACCTCACTATTAGAGAAGATATTCTTTTAGAAACAATGTTTAAGCAGGTCTTTCTCAGTTATTTCGTCTTAGTGTTGTAAGCACAGAATTTGATAATTTTCTGCTATCTCTCTGGTGCTTATTTATTCACTTTTGTTCAGAACTTCAGTTATTACTGTTGTCATTTTGTCTGGAATGGTATCTGCTACTGCTTTTTTTGTTGTTATTTTGTGTTACTTTATTTGCTACTTTGTTAATAAACTCACTCAAAACCAAAGTCCAGATATCATAGATCATTCTCCAGTTAGAATAGCAACTGTTCTGATTAATTGCTATGCTTGGTTATGTTATATATTATAAAAAAAAAAATCACATAGTTTAAGTAATACTTTGAACTTCGAGAAATACTCAGGGGGTGTTTACTCTCTGCTTAACATTGTGACACAAAAGGTGGCTTAATTATAGGTAAGATCCACTGATAATAATACTCACTAATAAACACCACCTTGATATAGATGATTGACAGGTATTTGAACTGAATATACCAGCTGGGTTGGGGAAAATTTTACTTAATATGAAAGTTGCCATTACCTACAAAATCTTACTCTGATTCTCATGTAATGTCAGTTGGATAACTTTCAAGAATGATTCTTCCATTGGCCTTATGAAGGTCAAAACTCTATTGACAGTTTAACTTCAGAAATTAAAATTAGAATATATACCATATAATTTCTTCCACAAAAGGCATGAAGGCCTAATGCTAGTAGTAGCCAAAGGAAAACACAACTTGATTTTACCACTATTAACAGTATCAAGATATTTATGACTATCTTGAACCATACACAATCTATTACTTGGCCAAAATTAATGTATTTTTTTTATGTGAAACATTTGTCCACCCAATCAAATATCTTGCAAAATCAACGAGGAAGATATTGTAGTTCATAAAGTGAATGCCATGAAAGCAAGAGAAATTCACTTTGATTTTCAGAGCTAAAAATTACAAAATAAATGTGATAATGTAGGATATATTTGTAATCTTAGCATGGGGAAAGAATAGACAAGTACATTTCTCTGGGTCTTGCTGCCAAGCCACAAGGACTCTGCGTCAAATTATGGCATCAGAAAATGAGATGGCTTAGTGAGTAGAAGACTTGTTTCAGCCAGCGTTTGATCAATAGAAACTGTTTTGTGAAGAGAAATAACTGACTTGTAGGATTTGTCTTCTGATTCACACACAAATGCTTGGACATGAGCATTGATGACATAATAACTTGAGTTTATATAAGATGAGTAAATAAATATAACATAAAATCAAGGTCAATAGCACAATGGAAATAATGTACAAGATTTCCTCTGGCCTCTAAATACACAATAATTTTTGTTCACAGATCTTTTTATTACACACACACATAAACACACACTCACACACACACACACATACACACCTTTTTAAAATAATAAATATATTATCATACTTGAGTGAAGTCAGCATTTATCAGATTTTAATGAAATTGACAATTTACACTAAAAGCCAGATATTGTTTTTCCTGCTGGAACAAAGGCATTGTCATCTGTAATAGCTCCAGGTAGATGACCATAGATGCCTTCCTAAGGGCCTGCCTGACCTCTCCTCATCACTATGTCCCAGCCTCAAATGTGTTGGTGGCTCCATGCTGAACTAGATGTCTTGCCAATTGCCAGAACTTCAGGTAGCCATCCATCCCCACTCCCTTGGTGCTTACTCACATTTGTGCTCAGATTGCCTTCTCTCCTCACCATTGTGCCCCATCTCCCAATGAGATGAGGCTTCCTTCTCAAACAGAGATCATGTGAGACACCAGAACGTCAAGTATCTAGCTACCTGTAGTTGCCAATTTCTTAGCGGCTGCTCACATTATCCTATGTACCCCTTTTCCTCAACACTTTTCCCAGCCCTCACATCAGGTAGAGAATCGATGATTAACTAGAGTCCATGACAACAGCAAGAACACCAAGTAACTCACACACCCACAGATGCCCTAACTTTCTGGGTGCTATGCTAACCTAACCCCATTTATTTCTTTTATCATTATCATGTCTTCCATTCTCCAACTTGAGCAGAAACCTCCTTCCCATCTGAAGCCAACCCAGGCACAAAAATTCTAGACCTCATCTTGGATCAAGATCTCTAAAATAGCCACACAGGCCAGAAGACCATAGAGAAAACATAAACCACAGAACGAAGGAATCATCTAATAAAAACAAGCAAAGATTTTAGCATTTAGATTTATAATTACCCACAAACTAGAAGTAATCTTAAGAATAAAATCAACAATAGCCAGGTAAATATGTCAACACTAAATCCCATCTATCCTAGTAATATAAGCCCTGCATATCCCAACACAGCAGAATCAGAAACAAAGACTTTAGAACCTACTTTATGAAGATGATGGAGTTCCTTAAACTGGAAATGAATAAATCTCAAAAAGAAATTGAGGAAAGACAAACAAATAATTGGAAGCAATGAATAAATCCCTTGTTTTGTTTTTTGTTTGTTTGTTTGTTTGTTTTTTTATTGTTTTGTTTTGTTTTTCAAGACAGGGTTTCTCTATATAGCTCTGGCTGTCCTGGAACTTACTTTGTAGATCATGCTGGCCTCGAACTCAGAAATCTGCTTGCCTCTACCTCCCAAGTGCTCAGATTAAAGGCATGCACCACCACTGACCAGCTGAATAAATCTCTTCTTGAAAGCAAAGAAAGAAACAAAACAAAACCCAAACAACAACAACAACAACAATAAAAGGATGAATGAAATTATTTAAGACATGAGCATTGAAACAGAACAAATAAAGAAAACAGAAACTTAGGGAATTCTGGAAATATAAAATCTAGAAAAGAGAACAGGAACTACAGAGGAAAGTTTCACCAACAGAATCCAAGAGTTAGAAGTTAGAATCTCACGTGGTGAAGATATCATAGAAGAAATCAATATACTAGGCAAAGAAACATTTATATCTAAACAAGTACTAATACAAAACATTCATGAAATATGTAACACTATAAAAAACTAAACCTAAGAATAATAGTAACAGAAGGAGAAAAATACTTGCTCAAAAGCTGAGAAATTTTCAAGAAAATTATTATAGGAGAAAAATTTCATAAACTAATAAAAGAGATGACTTTAAAGTTATAAGAAGCATACAGAACAGCAAATCCATTGGACAAAATTGAAAAGTTCCATCACCAAATAATAATCAAAACAACAAATATGTAAAACAAAAAGTAAAACTAAAAGCTACAGGAGATTTCTTTTAAAGTAAAAGTAAAAGTAAGCCCTATTAGAATTACATCTGACTCCTAAATTCAGACTCTGAAAGCCACAAATATCTGAACAATGTAATCTACTCTATAAACTAACTGAAAAATAAAAAATAAAAAGTGAAGAAAGAACATGACTTAATTAGGATAAAAAAAAGCCTTTGACAAAATTTAACACCAGGTTATTGTAAAATCTTGGAAAAATTTTGGATAGAATATAAAGGACATAGATCTATGCGATAAAGAAAATTTACCCCCATTTTCATTTTTGATTTTGTTGATTTGGATACTGTATGCATGCCTTATGGTTAGTCTGGCTAAGTGTTTGTCTGTCTTGTTCCTTTTCTCAAAGAACCAGCTCCTAGTCTTGTTGATTTTTTGTATAGTTCTTTTTGTTTCTAATTGGTTGACTTCAGCCCTGAGTTTGATTGTTTCCTGCCAACTACTCCACTTGGGTGAATTTGCTTCTTTCTCTTCTAGAGCTTTCAGTTGTGCTGTTAAGCTGCTAGTGTATGCTCTCTCCAGTTTCTTTTTAGAGGCACTCAGAGCTGTATGTTTTCTCCTAGAACTGTTTTCAAGGTATTCCATAAGTTTGTGCATGTTGAACCTTCATTGTCATTAAATTCTAAAAGTCTTAAATTATGCCTATGGCCACTTGATCTTCTACAAAGAAGCTGAAAACATCCAGTAGAAAAAAGACAGCATTTCCAACAAATGTTGCTCATTCAACTGGCAGTTAACATTTAGAAGAATGCAAATTGATTCATTCTTATTTCTCTGTACAAAGCTCAAGTCCAAGTAGATCAAGGACCTCCACATTAAACCAGATACACTGAAACTAATAGAAAAGAAAGGGAAAATCCTGGAACACATGGGCACAGGAAAATTTTCTGAATAGACTATCAATGACTTATGTTCTTAGATGAAGAATTGACAAGTGGGACCTCATAAAATGGCAAAACTTCTATAATGCAAAGGACACTGTCAATAGTACAAAATGACAACCAACAGATTAGGAAAAGCTTTTTACTAATTCTACATCTGATAGAGGGCTAATATCCAATATATACAAAGAACTCAGGAATATAGACTCCAGAGAATCAACTCACCCTACTAAAAATGGGGAATAGAGCTAAGGGGATTCAAATGGCTGAGAAGCACCTAAAGAAATGTTCAACATCTTTAATCACCAAGGAAATGCAAATCTAAATGACCCTGAGATTCCACCTCACACCAGTCACAGACCATATGAAACTCAAGAAGAAGGAAGACCAAAGTATAGTTGCTTCAGTACTTCTTAGAAGCAGGAAAAAATACTCACTAGAGAAAATACAGAGTATGGAGCAGAGACTGAAGGAAAGGCCATCCAGAAACTGCCCCACCTGGGCATCCATCCAATACACAGTTGACAAACCTGGTTGCTATTACAGATGCCATGAAGTGCTTGCTGACATGATCCTATATGGCTGTCTCCTGAGAGGTTCTGCCAGAGCCTGACAAATTCAGAGGTGGGTGCTCACAGCCAACTATTGGATTGAGTTAGGGGTTCCCAATGAAAGAGTTGGAGAAGGGACTAAAAGAGATGAATGTGTTTGCAACCCCATAGGGGGAGCAACAATGTCAACTAACCATAATCCCCAGGGCTCCCAGGGACCAGACACCAACCAAACAATACACGTGGAGGGACTCATGGTTTAGGTGGCACATGTGGCAGCAGATGGTTTTTTTGGACATCTGTGGGAGGGGCGGCCCTTGGTCCTGTGTGGTTCAATGCCCCAGTGTAAGGGAATGATGGGGCAGTTAAGGCAGGAGTGAGTGAGTTGGTGGGGAAGCAACCTTACAGAGGCAGGGTGATGGGGGCTTCTGGAGGGGAGACCTGGAGAGGGGATAACATTTGAAATGTAAATAAAGAAGATATCTAACGAAAGAGAAAAAAAATAATGGATTGCAGCATGCCTATAGCCAACATCAAATTAAATGGAGAGAAACTCAGAGCAATTCCACTAATATACAAAACAAAAGGTAAAACTAAAAACTGCAAGGGGAAAAAAAATCAAGTAACAGTAAAGACAAATCTATTAGAATTACTTCTTTTTTTCCTCAATATTTTACTTTATCATTAGATATTTTCTTTATTTACATTTCAAATTTTATCCCCTTTTTTCATTTCCCCTCTGAAAATCCCCTATCACATCCCCCATCCCTCTGCTCACTAAACCATCCATTCTCACTAGCCTGTCCTGGCTTTCTCCTACACTGGGTCATTGAGCATTCATAAGACCAAGGGCCTCTCCTCTCACTGATGTCCCACAAGGCTATCTTCTGCAACATATGCAGCTAGAGCCATGGGTCTCTCTATGTTTACTCTTTGGTTAGAGATTTAGTCCCTGGAAGCTCTGGTGGTATTGGTTGGTTCATGTTGTTGTTCCTCCTATGGGGTATTTCCCTGATGAGTAAGGATGTTGAACATTTCTTTAGGTACTTCTCAGCCATTTGGTATTCCTAGAAATAGCAGAAAAATAGTCTTCTTTTAACAAATCAAAAAGAAGATAGCCATGTAAACATAATTCCACCTCAAACAACAAAAATAACAGGAAGCAACAATCACTTTTCCTTCATATCTGTTAATACTAATGGACTCAATTCCCCTATAAAAAGACATAGACTAACAGACAGGGTACATAAACAGGACTCAACATTTTGTTGCATACATGAAACCCATCTCAGATACAAAGACAGACAGTACCTCAGAGTAAAGGGCTGTAAAACAATTTTCCAAGTAATTGGTCTCAAGAAAGAAGCTGGAGTAACATTCTTATACTGAATAAAATCAATGCTCAATCTGAAGTTATCAAAAAAGATAAGGAGGGACATTTTATAGTCATCAAAGGTAAAATCTACAAAGATTATCACTCAGTTTTCAACACCTATTTTTCATATGCAATGGCATCAACATTCATAAAAGAAACTTTGCTAGAGCTCTAAACACACATTGCACTTCATACAATAATAGTGGGAGACTTCAACACCTAACTCTCATCAATGGAAAGATCATGGAAACAGAAACTCAACAGAGACAGTGAAACAAACAGAAGTTATAAAACAAATGGATTTAAAAGAGATAGATAGATAGATAGATAGATAGATAGATAGATAGATAGATAGATAGATAGATATTGATATAGATATATAGATATATAATATTTTATCCTAAAACAAAAGAATATACATTCTTCTCAGCACCTCTTTGCACCTTCTCCAAAATTGACCATATAATTAGTCACAAAACAGGTCTTAACAGATACAAGAAAATTGAAATAATCCCAGGCATCCTATCAGATGATCATGGACTAAGGCTGGTCTTCAACAACCACAAAATTAATAGAAAGCCCACATACACATGGAAGCTGGAGAACACTCTACTCAAGGATAACTTGGTAAAGGACGAAATAGAAAAAAATTAAAAACTTTTTAGTATTTAATGAAAATGAAGCCACAACATACCCAAACTTATGGGACACAATGAAAGCAGTGCGAAGGGGAAATCTTATAATAGAGAGAGCATATACTAGCAGATTAGCAGCACAGCGGAAAGCTCTAGAACAAAAAGAAGCAAATAGTCCCAATAGGAGTAGAAGGCAGGAAATAATCAAACTCAGGGCTGAAATACACTAAGTAGAAACAAAAAGGACTATACAAAGAATCAACTAAACCAGGAACTGGTTCTTTAAGAAAATCAACGAGATAGATAAATCCTTAGCCAAAATAACCAGAGGGCATAGAAACAGTATCCAAATCAACAAAATCAGAAATAAAAAAAGAGAGACATAAGAATCTGAGGAAATCCAAAATATCATCAGATCCTACTACAAAAGCCTATAGTCAACAAACCTGGAAAATCTGAATGAAATGGACAATTTTCTAGACAGATACCACATACCAAAGTTAAATCAGTATCAAGAAAACCATCTTAACAGTTCCATAACCCCTAAAAAATATAAGCAGTCATTAATAGTCTCCCAACAAAAAAGGCCCCAAATCAGATGGGTTTATTGCAAAGTTTTATCAGACCTTCAAAGAAGACCTAATACTAATACTCTTCAAATTATTCCACAAAACATAAGCAGAAAGAACACTACTGAATTCGTTCTATGAAGTCACAAGTACTCTGACACCTGAACCACACAAAGACCCAACAAAGAAAGAGAACTTCAAACCATTTTCCCTTTGAACACTGATGCACAAATACTCAATGAAGTTCTTGAAAACCAAATCCAAGAGAACATTAAAATTACAATCCATCATGATAAAGTAGGCTTCATCCCAGGATTTCAGGGATGGTCCAATATACAGAAATCCATCAATGTAATCCCCTATATATGGTGATTGCAAGTTGTGCTGTTTATATTAGCCTGGGTTGGAATCACTAAATCAGAAAATAGAGAAGGCTGTCCATTCCATATCTATTCAATACATTTCAAGAATTTCTAGCTAGAACAATAAGACTAATGAAGGAGTTGAAGAGAATATAAATTGAAAGGGGGGAAATCAAAGAATCGACATTTACAAATGATTGGCTAGCATATAAGCAAACCTTACAGTTCTATTGGAGAACTCCTACAGCTGATGAACACTTTCGGTAATTGGCTGATTACAAGATTAACTCAAAATACCCAGTAGCATTCCTCCTATAAAAAATGGCAAATAAACTAAGGAAGAAATCAAGAAAAATAACCTTTCACTACAGTGACACTGTATAAAATATCTTAGTGTAAGTAAAACAGAGGCTTGTATGATAAAACATTTTGAAGAAAAAATTTAAAAGAATATCAAAAAATGAGAAACTTTCCCATTGTAATGAATCTATAGAATCAAAAAGTAAAATGGACATTCATCAAAAAGCAATATGGAGGGTTTTATTTTATCTTCATTAAATTTCCAATAGAATGCTTTGTATATCTTAAAAGGATAATACTTCATATAGAATAACCAAAAAATGAGAATAGCTAAACAATCCTAAATAATAAATAAATAAAAAACTTCCAGAGATATCATCATGTCTGATTTCAATGTGTACATGATATAGTACATACAGTACATAGAGTTCATACAGTAATAGAAATCACATCGTATTTGCAGAAAAACAGATAACCTGATCAATGGGTTCAAATGGAAGACACAGTTATAAATCCATACCTCTATGCACACCCAATTTTTAATTAAAAAACCATGAGAAACACAGTAGAGAAAAGAAAGCATCTTGTTTTTTTGTTGTTGTTGTTGTTTTTTGTTTTTGTTGTTTTTTGTTGTTTTTGTTTTTGTTTGTTTGTTTGTTTGTTGGGTTTTTTTTGTTTTGTTTTTTTAAGACAGGGTTTCTCTGTATAGCCCTGGCTGTCCTGTAACTCACTCTGTAGACCAGGCTGGCCTCGAACTCAGAAATCCGCCTACCTTTGCCTTCCAAGTGCTGGGATTAAAGGCATGCACCACCACTGTCCAGCTAGAAAGCATCTTTTACAAATAGTGCTTTCCTAATTGAATTTTCAAATGTAGAAGAATGCGAATTTGCATATATTTATCAATCTGCACAAAACTCGGATCCAAGATGCTCAAAGACCTCAAGATAAGATCTCACACACAGAACCTGGTAGCATAAAAACAAGGGAATAACCTCAAACACACTGGCATAGGTGACAACTTCCTAAACAGAATGCCAATAGCACAGGTACTAGGAGCAACAATTAATGGGACTTCATAAAATTGAAAATCCCCTATAAAGCTAAGACATAGTCAATAGAATAAACCAGCAGGCTAGAAAATGGGGAAGTATTTCCACTAATTCCACTCCTGACAGAGAGCTATTTATTATTCAATATATATACATAGAACTCAAGAAACTAGACATAAACAAACCAAATAATCCAATTAAATATAGAGCACAGATCTAAACAGAGAATTTTTTTTTTTTTTGAGGCAGGATTTCTATGGTTAGCCCTGGCTGTCCTGGAACTACTCTTATGACCAGGCTGGGCTTGAACTCAGAAATCCACTTGCTTCTGGCTCCCAAGGGCATGAATAAAAAGAGTGCATCACCACTGCCTGGCTGTAATTAGAGAGTTCTTAACACAGGACTATCAAATATAGAGAAACACTTAAAGATGTGTTTAGCATTCTTAGATACCAGGGAAATACAAACCAAAACAACTTTGAGATTTTATAATATACCTGCCAGAATAGTGACACCTTAATGCGGGCAAGGATATGGAGGAAGCAAAACACATATTCATTTCTTCTGGGATTGCAAACCTGTACAACTGATGTCAGAATCAATACAATAGTTCCTCAGAAAGTTGAGAATAGATCTACATCAAGATCCAGATATAGGAATGTTGGGCATATACTCAGAAGATACTCCATCCTCTCATGAGGACACTTAGTCAATTATGTTCATAGTGGTTACATTTGTAATAGCTAGGAACTGGAAATAACTTAGGTGTTTCTTCACCAAAGAGTGGATAAGCAAAATGTGTTACATTTACACAACAAAATATTACACACATTTTAAAATAATGACATCATGATACTTGCATGCAAATAGGTAGAATTAGAAAAGATTATCATGCATAACGTAACATAGACCTAGATACATAAACATGGTATGTAATCACTTGTATGAGGACATTATCTGTTAAGTAAATGATAATTATTGTATAATCAATAGACCTAGTAAGCTTAAACAACAAGGAGGCATCTAATGGGGAATACATGGATCTCCCTGGGAAAAGAATATGTAATACATTTTTCTGGTAGACTGGGGTTGTGTCGGAATGAGTAAAAGAGTAATCAGGTCAGGGATGGGCATGCAGAAAGGAAAGATATTATAGGAAGTTTAAACTGGAGGGCATTTGAGAGTGTAGTGGAAACTTCCCGAATTCTCCATAGTTTAATCTCCTGAGGAATTCTAGTATTGGAGTGCATGGATCATGAAACGGATATTTTCTGTAACCAGACAACCACCAGTGGTGGAACTGGGACACCAAGCTAAACACAAAAGGTTTGGACCTACAATACATCCTGCCTTCAAAATATGCTTAGACAATAAAAAGAAAAACTTTGACAGAATGAACCTCACACAACAAAATGGATCTCATGCCCAAGACTGATAGAGGACCATGAAATTGAAGCCTAATTTTCCAGAGACCTTTGATAGAAAAAAGAGTCTTAATGATATTCTGCTCTACTCACACATGGGTGTCTAGCCAATCATCATCAGAAAGGCATCCTCGGGCAGGTGCTGGAAGTAGATACAGAGACTCACAGCCAGACCTTAGGGGAAAGGTTAGCCCAAACTAGAGATCTCCATTGGGTCACTATCTTTGGAGTTAAAACAAAACAAAACAAAACAAAAACGAAGAAACAACCATAAATAAATAACAAACAACAACAAATCCATGGGAGAGAGGAAGAATGGTAGGAGCAAAAGGGTCAAGGATACCAGAAGAACAGAGCACAGAGAACCAACCAAGCGGTTTCAAGGGGTTCATAGAGACTGCCTGAGTCTGGCTTCTGACCTCTCTGTACTGTTATGGTTGTGTAGCTTGGTGCTTTTGTGGAATTCCTATCAGTGGGGGTGCAGCTGTCTATGCCACTTTTTCCTGTTCTTGAGATATTTTTCCTCCTAACCTATCGTGTTGTCCAGCCCTGATTTGATGGATTGTGCCTACTCTTATTCTAACTTGTTAAGCTATGGTTGGGTAATATTTCTCGGAAGCTTAATCTTTTCTGATGTGAAGCCTAGAAACAGTGGATGTCAGGGAGAAGGGACAGCAGAGTAGAGTATTGGGAGAAACAACAATAGGAGAAACTGTAGTGCCAATGTATGTGAGAATTTCCTTGTCATCCAGAAATAATATAAAAAAAATCAAAAGTAAATTTTGTCATAGTAGGTTCTAATTATAAATCTTTAATTGTAGAACAGTATATCATTGACCAAAATGATTACTCTTAATGCATTAGCTTGAAGATGTTTTTAAAAAGAATC
Organism: Mastomys coucha; assembly: GCF_008632895.1. Lineage (NCBI taxonomy): Eukaryota > Metazoa > Chordata > Mammalia > Rodentia > Muridae > Mastomys > Mastomys coucha. The sequence continues at coordinate 7,219,239 of NW_022196891.1, forward strand.
TTAATTTAGCAATATGTAAAATGAAATATTTCAAGAAGTTTTTGAAAAGCAATAGAAATTGAAATGTCTTTAAGGTTACTATCTTTTTGCATAATTAAATTGTTCTTATTAAATACAATGCACATTTTAGATTTGTGCCATATTTGAAGCATAATAGTGAATGAATAGGGAATGAGTGGTGCATATGCATGCTTTTTTTTAAACTTAAGGAGCTAAGTAAAAATACTCTGATTGTCCATTAAATAATTTCTAATTTATCTGACAGCATAATCTTTAAGCCCCTCTTTAAAAACTTTCTCATTACAAATATCTAGTTTTGAAAATAACAAAACTAATATGACCTTCTGACATTTATTGTCATATTTTTATGCAATCCACTGACATCTGTGCCTTCATGTAATGGATTTCTATGATATTTTGTGCACACTTTTAAGCCATGCCCTCAGTCCTCTTCCACACAGCTGTCCTTTGGCCTCTAATCCTCATGTACTTTACATTTTCCAGTGTCATGGATTAGCATTCTTTACCCAGCTGGAAACATTGACCTTTTAATTTGCATGTGTATGCACAAAATCTCCTTATAATAAAGAGATTTCTAGAAATTAGTTACATTCATATTCTGCATATCACTATACAGTGAAGAATTTGAAGGCTTAGAGGGATAAATGCAAAATAAACCTGAGGTTTACATGGCTTTGTACTAATTTGTACAACCAATTAAGGGAGGTTTTTAGCAAATAGCCATTCCATCATTCCTACCCATCCCAGCCATTACACCACCTGCTTATCCTCCTGAAAGGCCACTGTTTCAAAGATAGGAAAACTTCTGCTGCTCCGGTTCCAGTCACAGTCAGAACAGGTCCATGGTATACATGTCAGAAGAACAGAGACACCATGCCACACCAAAGGCCAAGGTAGACACCATGCCACACCAAAGGCCAAGGTAGACACCATGCCACACCAAAGGCCAAGGTAGACACCAGACATTTAGCCCCAAACATGAACAGACACTGCTTACTAGAGCACAAATCACAAAAACAGCTAGGAATCTAGGCCACAAGAACCAGAAGACCAAAAAGAAAACAGAAACCAAGGGTCAAAATACACATTAACAAAAACAAACTTAGAAATCAACAGCAGTACAAAGAATCATTACAAACCCAGATGCTGTAAAACTAGTTTAAGAATCCAATCAACAATAGCCAAGACAATCGAGCATCACCAGTGGCCAGTTTTTTTATGACAGCAAGAACTGAATATTCCAGCATACCTGAAACACAGAAAAATGACATTAAAGCCAACATTATGGATATAATAAAGGTCCTTAAAGAGAAAGTTAAAAAAAAATCACTTAAGTAAATATATGGAAATATAAATAAATGATTGGAGGAAACTAATAAATCTTTTAAAGAATGTCGAGAAAGCTAAGAAAAAAAGTGTGAAGGAAACATTTCAGCACCTGAAATTGGAAATAGAAGCAATAAAGAAATTACAAACTAAAGGAATCTTGAAATATAAAATCAAAGTAACTAAATAACATTAGAATAAAAGAGATGGAAGAGAGAAAAACAAGCATCAAAGACTCAATGGAAGAAATGGATTCATCCATCAAAGAAAAAGTTAAATTATCCAGGAAATCTGGGAAACCAGGGAAAAGAATCTATGAGTAAGATAAAAAGCACAAGAATTACAGCTCAAATGTCTCCAAGATACATTTAACAAAATAATAGAAGAAAAATTTTATCCTAAAGAAAGACATGCTTGTAAGATACAAGTAGCTGACAGAACACCAATAGATACTACCTGAAAGGAAAGGCCACATATCAAATAGTAATCAAAATACAAAGCATAAGAAACAAAGAAACAATATTAAAAAGCATAAAGGATAAAGCCAATAAACATAACAAGGCAGACACATTAGAATCAAAACTCAAAGTATACAGAACAAGGAAACAATATTAAAAGATGTGAGAACAGCCGGGCGGTGGTGGCACACGCCTTTAATCCCAGCACTTGGGAGGCAGAGGCAGGTGGATTTCTGAGTTCGAGGCCAGCCTGGTCTACAGAGTGAGTTCCAGGACAACCAGAGCTATACAGAGAAACCCTGTCTCGGAAAAAAAAAAAAAAAAAAAAAAAAAAAAAAAAAAAAAGATGTGAGAACAAAGGCCATGAAACATATTAACAAAGACGTATCAGAATTACATCTGATGTCTTAGCAGAAAGCCCTGGACAGATATCTTGCAGACTCTAAGAGACCAAGCATGCAATCCCTGAATACTATATACTGCAAAACTTTCAGTCACCATAGGTGGCGAAAAGATGTTTCATCACCAATTAAAATTTGAACAATATTTATACAAATATCCAGCCCTACAAGGAAAACTCCAACCCAAGCAGGTGAACTACATTTACAAAGCCACAGACAATAAAAAATTTCACACTAACAAAACCCAAAAGAAGGAAAATACACACACACACACACACACACACACACACACACACACCATTTAATCAACAAGAAAACCAACAAAATAGAATAGATTAACAAACATTAGTCATTAATATCTCTCAATATCAATGGATCCAGTTTCCTAATAAAAAGACACATGCTTAAACAGTAGATATGAAAAGAGAATCTTTTCTGCTACAAGCAAGAAACATCACATCAAAGATAGATAGTGCCTCAAAGTAAATGCTTAGAAAAAGAATTACATGGAAATGGAAGCAAGAAGCAGGCTTGTGTACTTATTATAATATCTAATAAAATAGAATTTATATCAAGCTTAATCAGAGGACATAGAAAAGAATGATTAATACAAAGGGAAAAATCAATCAAGATGATAAGTCAACTCTGAATATCTATGACCCAAATGCAAAGGCACCCATGTTAGTAAAAGTAAAGTTAGCAAAGCTTAACTCACAAATTAAATCTCAAACAGTAAAAGCACTCATTGACTCTTACATATTGGAATAGTGAAATGTTATTCCAATAACATAGTGTAGTTATTCCAATAGTGAAGTGTAATTATTTTTTCTTTTCTTTCATTGGAGATTTTCTTTATTTACATTTAAAATTTTTTGCCATTTCTGGGTCTCCCCTTCAAAAATCCCCTATCACAACCCCTCTCCTCCTGCTTCTGTGAGGGTGCTCCCCTACCCACCCACCCATTCCTTCCTCCCTGTCCTTTCATTCTCCTACATTGGGCATATAGTTGACCAAGGGCTGATCCTCCAATTGATGCCCAACAAGGGTATCCTGAGCTAAATATGCAGCTGAAGCCATAGGTCCCTCAATGTGTACTCTTTGGTTGGTGATTTAACCCCTGGGAGCTCTGAGGATCTCATTGGTTGATGTAGTTGTTCTTCCTATGGGGTTACAAACCCTTCAACTCCTTCAATCCTTTCTCTAATGCTGCTTCCATTGGGGTCCCTGTGCTAGGCTCAATGATTGGCTGTGAGCATCCACCTTTGAATTTGTCAGGTTCTGGCAGAGCCTCTCATAGACAGCTGTATCAGGCTCTTGTGAGAAAACACTTATTGGCATCTGCAATAGTGTCTGGGTTTGGTAACTCTACATGAGATGGATCCCCAGGTGGGGCAGTCTCTGGATGGCCTTTCCTTCAGTCTCTGCTCCACCCATGTCTCTTATATCCTCCCATGAATATTTTGTTCCCCCTTCTAAGAAGGACTGAAGCATCCAAAGGTTGGTATTCTTTCTTCTTGAGCTCCATGTGGTCTGTGAATTGTACCTTAGGTATTTTGAGCTTTTGGGCTAATATCCACTTATTAGTGAGTACATACAATGTGTGTTCTTTTGTAAATGGGTTACCTCACTCAGGAGTACATTTTCTAGTCCCATCCATTTGTCGAATAATTTCATGAAATTGCTTTTAATAGCTGAGTAGTACTCCATTGTGTAAATGTACCATGTTTTCTTTATCCATTCCTTTTTAGGTACATCTGGGTTGTTTCCAACTTCTGGCTATTATAAATAAGGCTGCTAAGAACATAGTGGAGCATGTGTCCTTGTTATATGTTGGAGCACCTTTCGGGTATATGCCCATTAATAGTATAGCTGGGGCCTCGAGGAGAACAATTTGCAATTTTCGGAGCAACTGACAGACTGATTTCCAGAGTGGTTATTCCAGCTTGCAATTCCACCAGCAATGGAGGAGTGTTCCTCTTTCTACAAATCCTTGCCAGCATCTGCGTCACCTGAGTTTTTGATCTTAGCCATTCTGACTGCTGTGACATGGAATCTCAGGGTTGTTTTGATTTGCATTTCCCTGTTGAACAATTCTTTAGGTTCTTCTTGGCCATCCGATATCCTCAGTTGAGAATTCTTTCTTTAGCTCTGTATCCCATCTTAATAGTGTTATTTGATTCTCTGGAGTCTACCTCCTTGAGTTTTTTGTATAGATTTGATATTAGTCCTCCATTGGATGTAGGATTTGTAAAAATCTTTTCCCAACCTGTTGGTTGCCATTTGGCCTATTGACAATGTCCTTTTCCTTACAGAAGCTTTACAATTTCATGAGATCCCATTTGTCTATTTTTGATTTTAGAGCATAAGCCATTAGTGTCCAGGAAATTTTCCCATGTGTCCATGTGTTCAAGGCTTTTCCCACTTTTTCTTCTATTAGTTTCAGTTTATCTGATTTTATGTGGAGTTCCTTGATACACTTGGTCTTGAGCTTTGTAAAATGACATAAGAATGGACTAAATTTCATTCTTCTACATTTTGAAGCAGTACCATTTGTTGAAAATGCTGTCTTTTTCTCCACTGGATGGTTTTAGCTTCTTTGTCAAAGATGAAGTGACAACAGATGTTTGGGTTCATTTCTGGGTCTTCAATTCCATTCCATTGATCTACCTGCCTGTCTCTGTACCAATATCATGCAGTTTTTTTTGTTTGTTTGTTTTATTTTTGTTTTTTTATCACTATTGCTCTGTAATACAGCTTGAAGTCAGGGATGTCGATTCATTACCCCAGAATTTCCTTTATTGTTGAGAACAGTTTTCAGTATCCTAGTTTTTTTTTTCCGTTCCAAAAGAATGTTCAAATTGCTCTTTCTAACTCTTTGAATAATTAAGTTGGAATTTTGATGGGAAGTGCATTGAATGTGTAGATTGCTTTTGACAAGATGGCCATATTTACTACACTAATCCTGTCAATCCATGAGCATGGGAGATCTTTATATCTTTTATTATTTTCGATTTCTTTCTTCAGAGACTTGAAGTTCTTGTCATATAGATCTTTCACTTTCTTGATTAGAGTCACACCAAGATGTTTTATATTATTTGTAATTATTGTGAAAGGTATTGTTTCTCTAATTTCTTTCTCAGCCTGTTTATCACTTGAGTAGAGAAAGGCCACTGATTTGTTTGAGTTAATTTTATGTCCAACCACTTCGCTGAAGTTGTTTTTCAGGTTTAGGAGTTCTCTACTGGAAATTTTTTGTTCACTTAACTATAATATCATATCATCAGAAAATAGTTATTCTTCCTTTCCAGTTTCTAGCCTTTTGATCTCCCTTTGTTGTCTCCATTGCTCTGGCTAGGATTTTGAGTACTATATTACATAAGTAGAGAGTGGGCAGCCTTGTCTAGTCCTTGATTTTAGTAGTATTGCTTCAAGTTTCTCTCTATCTAGTTTGATGTTGGCTACTCCTTTGCTGTATATTGCTTTTACCATGTTTAGGTATGGGCCTTGAATTTCTGATCTTTCCAAGACTTTTACCATGAAAGGGAATTGAATTTTATCACATGCTTTCTCAGCATCTAATCTATGCTATGTAGTCTACTCTCTGGCCATGGTTTCCTCTTCCTCATTGAGACCTGCAAGCCAAGGTCTTCCCAGGTTCCCAAGGTCAGCCTGCTGCTGAACCACTAACATTTCTAGTCATCTCTTCCCTGGGTCTAGTCTGTCTAGGCTTTTTGTAAACCCCAAACATCATATAAGGAAAACTCTGGAGGCTTGTAAATTATCAGCCAGATTTATAATAGTAAATTTCTAATTCCCAAAATGCCCACACAAAGAACTCAAAACTGAATTGATATTTATATGAGCTGATGACCTAGACTAGACAAATTATTCTACATTACTCTATTATTCTTTTATAATATCCATAAAAGAACCTTTGGCTATTTCAAGCCATTTGGATCTGGTTTGTCCTCTTCCTCCATCTTTCTCTATCCTTCTCTCTGCCTATCCCCTGTCTTCTCTCTCAGAAACTCTTAGCCCTGCCTTGCTTTTTCATAGCCTAATCACAGACCCCAGCCTTATATTTCACTTGACTTAACTTGCATACAGACAACAATCTACAGTAAAAACTTTAATTTACAACTCTCATCAAAGAACAGGTCATCCAGATAAAAACTTAAAGAGTAAATAATGGAGCCTACAGAATTTTTGAATCAAATAGACCCAATATCTACAAAATATTTTACACAAATATGAAAGAAAATAACTTCTCAGCACCTCAGAGAATATTTTTTAAAAAAATTACCACATACTGAATCACAAAGCAATTCACAAAGAAAGTTGCAATAATTTGCTGGAATCTATCAGACCACCATGGATTACAGAGCAATATCAATAATAACATAAATTACAGAAAGGATATAAAGTCACAGAACCTGCACAACTCCCTACTAAACAACTACTGGATTCTCTCAAATTAAAAATAAAGGAAGAAAGGAGGAAGGAAAGAAAGAAAGAAAGAAAGAAAGAAAGAAAGAAAGAAAGAAAGAAAGAAATAGGAAAAAAGGAAGAAAGAAAGAAAGCAATTAAAGACTTTGTAGAATTCAATGAAAATAATTGTACTACATACTCAATCTTATAGGACACAATGAAAGTAGTGCTACAAAGAAATTTCATAGAACTAAGTACCTGCATAAAGCAATTGGGGAGATCTCATAATAGTAACTAAACAGCACACCTGAAATCTCTAGAACAAAAAGAAGTATACACATCCTAAAGGAATAGACCTAAGGAAATAATCAAACTGAGGGCTGAAACCAATAAAATAGAAACAAAGGTAACAATACAACAATAAAAAAAAAAATCAATGAAGCAAAGTTTCAGCTTTTTGCGAAAACCCACATGGTAGAAAAAAACCCTTATTCAAACTAAAAGTCAGAAAAAAAATACCCAAACTATCAAGACCAGAAACAAAAAGTAGACATAACTAAAGATATACAGGAAATTTAAAGGATTATTTGGTCATCCTGCAAAAACCATTACTCTACAAAATCAGAAAACCTAACAGAAGTGAACAATTTTTAGATATATACTACTTACTGAAGTTAAAACAACATCAGATAAATAATTTAAATAGAACTATAACTACTAGTAAAGTAGAAGCAGCCATTAAACATTTTGCAAGGAAAAATTGCCTGAGGCTAAATGTTTTAGAGTAGAATTTTACCAGACTTTCAAAGACTTAAAACCAGGCTCCAAAGTGTTTAGAGGTCAGGTGGGGGTGGGTGATGGGAGTATCCATGTGGAGACAGGGGCATGGAGAGAATGTGTGGGATGTGAAGCAGTTGGAGGTTGAATGGGAGAAGTGGGGTATGGAATATAAAAAATAAATTGATTAAGAAAACAATATTCTTAAACTTATCACACAAAATATACACAGTCAGCTTGATACATAAACTGCAAAAACTAAACAAAGGAAATTCATACAGAAATTGTACTTGGGAACATTTATGCAAAAATACTGAATAAAATACCTACAAATCAATTCCAAGAATATATCAAAAGACCATCAAACATGAGTAAGTAGGCTTCATTGCTGAGATACAGGGATGCTTCAACACATAAAAATATGTCAGTGTGAACAACACCTCTTCATGATAAAAGTCTTGGAGAGAGCAGGGATACAAGGTACATACTTAGACATAATAAAAGCAATTTACAATAAATCTATATCCAAACTAAATAAATGGAGATAAACTAAATGAAAATCCACTAAATCAGGGACAAAACAAGGCTGTCTACTCTGTCTATATTTATTCAAAAAGTAAAAGAAGTTATAGCTAGAGCAATAAGACAATGAAAAGAGATCAAGGGAAAAAAACAGAAAAGAAAATGTCAAAGAACTTCTACTCACAGATAATATGATAATATACATAAGCAATCCCAAAATTCTATGAGACAAAACCTAGAGCTGAAAAACACACTCAACGAATTTGCTGGATACAAGATTAACTGAAAAAATTGAGTACTACTCCTTTAAAAAAAAAAAGGCAGTTGGCCTGAGAATATCAATAATGAATGACCTTCACAATAAGCACAAATGATATAAAATTACTTCATGTAACTCTGACAAAGCAACTAAAAGACCCGTAAGATAAAAAGTTCAAATCTTTGAGTAAGGAAATTGAAGAAGATATCAGAAGATGGAAAGATTTCACATGTTCATGGAATGGTAGAAGTGACACATTAAAAATGGCCATCCTATCAAAAGCAATCTACAGATTAAATTCAATTCCTATCAAAATTCCAACACAATTCCTTACACATATTAAAAGAACAATACTTAATAGACAAAAAAGGAAAGTTAAATAGAAAAAAAAAATCCTATGCAATAAAAATACTTCAAGATGTACCTCCATCCTGGATTTCAACCTGTACTAGAGAACTATAGTTATAAAAACATAGTAGTATTGGCATAAAAACATACAAGTTGATCAATGGGATTGAATAAAAGTCTCAGATTTAAACTCACATACCTATGCCCTGATGATTTGTTTTATAAATAAACCAGAATAATACAATGGAAAAAAAGAATACATCTTCAATAAATGGTGCTGATTTAACTGGGTGTTGGTATCTAGAAGAAAGCAAACAGATTTATATCTATTACTCTAAACAAAACTCAAGTCCAAGTTACACTAAACTGAGTGGAGAAGGAAGTGGGGAGAGCTTTGAACATGTTGGCACAGGAAAGAACTCCTTGAACAGAGTACCATAGTGCAGGCACTAAAGTCAGCAACTAATAAATGAGACACCATGGAAGAGAAAACCTTCTGTAACATAAAGACATGAATAGGACAAAATGGCAGCCCACAGAGTGGAAAATCTTTTCTCCAACTTCACATTGAAAGAGGGATAATATAAAAATATATAAGGAACTCAAATAACTAGACACCAACCAACTAAATTATCCAATTTAAAAACACAGATATAAACAGTGAATTCTCAACAGAGAAATCTCAAATGGATGAGAAACAGTAAAAGAAATTATTCCATGTCCTTAATCATCAGAGAAATGTAAAGGAAAGCAACTTTGAAATTCCATCATACACCAGTTAGAATGGCTAAGATCAAAAAAGTCAACTGACAGTTCATGGTACAAGAATGTGGTACATAGGGAACACTCCTCCACTGCTGGTAGAAATACTAACTTGTACAACCACTTTAGAAATCAAGTTGGTTTCTCAGAAAACTGGGAATTGATCTACCTTAAACACAGCTATATCATTATTGGACATATACCCAAGGGATGCTCCATCTAATTATGAAGACATTTGCTCAACTATGTTTATAAATATTTTTAATAGCCAGAAAATTAAAAACAATAACAAAAACAACTAGATGCCCTTGAACTTAAGAATGGATAACAACATGAGGCAGTCTCTGGATGGCCTTTCTTTCAGTCTCTACTCCACTCTAGGTGCCCGTGTTTTCTTTAAATAGGAACAAAATAAAAGTTTCTGGATTAAAATTTTTGAGATGGGTGGGTAGTCCAATCCCTCAACCAGATGCCCCACCTAGGGATACATCCATCTGCAGACACCAAACATCATACTGCTGATGCCAAGAAACATTTGCTGACAGGAGCCTGGTATAGTGGTCCCCCCGGGAGGCTCTGCCAGAGGCTGAACAATACAGATAGATGCCTATGCTCATAACCAACCATCAGACTGAGCATGGGGACCCCAAGGGATGAGTTAAGGGAAAGATTGAAGGAGCTGGAAGGGGTTGCAACCCAATAGGAAGAACAACAATGTCAATTAACTGGACCCTCAGAACTCCAAGGGAATAAACCACTAACCAAAGATTACAAATGAGGAACCACATGGCTCCACCACAGAATTAACACAGAACTGCCTTATCTGGTATCAATGGGAGGGAAGGCCCTTGGTCCTGTGGATGCTCAATGTCCCAACAGAGGGGGTTGCTGGGGTGGTGAGGTGGGGGTGGTTGGGTAGATGGGTGAAAACTCTCATAGAGGCATGAGGAAGAAGGAAGAGGCTTGCAGAGGGGAAACTGGGAGGGGTACAACCTTTGAAATGTGAACAAATAAAATAACCAATATAAAAAGAATGGATAATAAAGTGTGATATATTTACACAATAGCATATTACTCAGCTCTTAAAACAATGAAATCATGAGATTTGTAGGCAAGTGCATGGAACTAGAAAAAAAAATCTTTCTCAGTGAAGTAGCCTAGACCCAGAGAGACAAGCATGAAATGCACTCACTTACAAGTAGATATTAGCTATAAAGTAAAAGGCAAGCATGCTTATTGTCCACAAATGCAGAGAAACTAAGTAACAAAAGTGCTTAATTGTGGTTGGAAGGATATCTTGGGAAGAAATACTAGAATAGATTTTTGTAGATGGACTGTGTGTGTGAAGTTGGGAACAGGAGGGATCAGATGGGTTGGTAGCAGGGACAAAATACTGGAAGAAACAATTAGAGTTAGGGGAGCATTTCAGGAGTGAGGTATAAATCAAGTGCAATGGAAATTGAATCTATGAGATTGACTCTAGAAAGATTCTTGGTGATGGTGAACATGGGGCCTAAACTGGCCATCTTCAGTAGCCAGGCAAGGCCTCAAGGGTAGAGATTGGATCACCAAAGCATGACACAAAATCTTTCACCAACAGTTTGCCCAGCATTCAGAGTGTTCTGGAACCAGACCAAAACTACATATTACTCAGAGCTTTGGTATTATAGTACAGGAGGAGGAAGAGGGTTCTAAATAACCAGAGAGCTCAGAGGTACCAGGAGAACATGACTCACAAAAATCAATTGACTTTGATTCATTAGAAGATGCAATTATTAGGAAGCCTACAGGGGCCTGACCTAGGTCTTCTACATATATGTTATATCTCAGTAGCTTGATGTTCTTGTATAATCCTAAGAGTGAGAGGACTAAGTGTTCTTGACTCTTTTACATACTTGTGAGACCCTTTCCTCCTCCCAGGTTGTCTAATTGACTTTGAATTGATTATGTGTGTCTTGTATGGTAAGCTTCTTATTCCATATTTGGTGGTTGTCTTATAGAGACCTGCTTTTCTGATGGGAGTCAGGGCAGGGCTAGGAATGGAGGAGTAGAGAGGTGGGAGTGGTGAAACTCAAAGAAGGGGAGAGATTTTGGAGTGCATTAGTAAGAAAAATGGGATTATGAAATATGTATGAAGATCAGAATTGTTTTTACATCAGCTTCTTAGCATATATGCTAACATGCCCCCAAAATATTGCAGTATACCTTAGGGAATAGCATCATCTAATTTACAGGATTTTCTCTAGTCAGATAACCATGGAGAGAGAATGTTCTCCAAAAAGGATTCCTTTTCTCTACCCCAAAGGTACTCTAGAAGTTTTAGGGGTTTGTTTTGTTTTGTTTGTCTCTTTTGTCGTTTATTAAAAATAGTTTGTTTTTTTTAACATGAGTTATTTTGACGGTTCCTGTACTCCCACTTCCTTCCCTCCTCTTCTGCTCTTCAGATCTATATTTGTTCCAGTTCACGTTAGAAACAAACATGCTTCTAAGTAATAATAATAAAACAAAGGGTTCAGAACCTAATTAAACAAATATACAAAACAAAAAGAATCAAGGAAAAAGCAAAACATACACGTGTGGATGAAGACACACACACACATGCACACACACACACACACACACACTGGCACACACACACACACTGGCACACA
>NW_022196891.1:7231226-7241368 GCF_008632895.1 Mastomys coucha
ACACACACACACACACACACACACACTGGCACACACACACACACACATACACACACACATATATACACACACACACTGTCACATACATACAAAACCAGAATACAATTATATATGTATATATAATATATATTTATAAGATAAAACCATAATATGTATATATATACACACACATATATGTATATATTCCTCAAGATAATATAAGATAAAACAAAATAATCCATATGTAATGTTATGAGTAAAAGAACCTGTAAATATCTGTTGTCAAACTACTGAACTGAGGGAAAGGGGTCAACATCTAAGAATAAAGTGTTCCTCTCTTAGACTCTTTTGGAGAAAACTAACTCTAAATTTGCAAGTGTTTATCTATTCAGGATAGCTTATGGGTTAGGGATGGAGGCATTTGTCCAATTCTCTTTGGTCTCCTTATGTATTCCAGGGACACAGACACATGAAGGCCTGAAGAAAGTTGCTATATTTTCTGTGAAATCATTTGTATTTGTACCAAGTTGTTGTTGACTTAAGCAGGTCTTTTTCTCTTGGTGTCCTCCAATCCTCCTGACATTTATACTGTTTCCAATTCCCCTTTTGAAGGTCTCTCAGAGGTCTGAAAGAATAAATTAGAAGTAGGCATTTCATTTAGGGTTGATAGTTCCAATGGTTCTCACTGTACATTGTATACTTGAAAGTCTCGGTAATAAATCCCAATTCCTGCAGAAGGAAACTTCTGCGATGAAGGTTGAGCAAGGCACTGATCCATAAATATAGCAGAATATCATTAGAGGGAATTGCATTGCCGTTTCTGCAAAAGTCAGTCTTCTATTAGGTCCCTGGTCTATATAATCTCACATTTTTTTCCACTGATCTTCTGTTGGGTACATGTGTTCTATCTCATGGTTTGACAAGAGCCTCTGTGGTAGGATAAAGCATTCCTTGGTTATATGCCCAAGAATGATACAGCTGGATCTTTAAGTAAATCAATTCCCATCTTTTTGAGGAACTGCCATACTGATTTCCCTTGTTGCTATACAAGTGTGCACTCCGACCAGCAATAGATAAGGGGTCCCTTTATCCTACATCCTTGTCAGTATGATCTGTCACTTGTCTTACTGATTTTAACCATTTTGATTGTATAAACTTAAATCTTGATATAATTTTGATTTATATTTCCAATGAGATTAAGAATGTTTAATACTTTTTTAATGTTTTAAGCAATTTAGTTTCTTATTTGTGTATGTTCTGTTTAGCACTATACCTCATTTTAAATGGGTTTGCTTGTTTTGATATTTAGGGTTTTTTTTCTTGTTTGTTTGGATTGGTAGGGTTTGTTTTGTTTTTTTGTTTCTTTGTTTTGATTTTTGTTTCTTACATATTTTCTATGCTAGCCCTCTCTCAGATGTGTTGTTCATTAAAATCTATATTCTGATGTTTTGTCTGAATCATAATATCCTTGGCAATTCAGATGTTTTTCAATTTTTTTAAGGTGTCACCAGTTCATCACTAACAATATTCTGTTCAGAAAGTCTTCTCCTATGCCAACAATTTTAAGACAATTCCCTTTGTACTATTCAATTAGATTCAGTGTATCAGGTATTGTGTCAAAGTCTCTGATTCATTTTAAATTGAGTTTTGTGCAGTGTGCTGGTTTGAATATGCTTTGCCTAGGGACTGATCCTACTTGAAAGTGTGGCATGGTTGGAGTAGATGTGACTTTGTTAGAAGGAACTGTATCACTTTTGAGTATGGGCTTTAAGTCCCTTGTCTGAGCTGCCTGGAAGCCAATCTTCTCCTAGTAGTCTTCAGATGAAGATATAGAACTCCCAGCATCTCCTGTACCATGCCTTTCTAGACACTACCAAGCTTAAACTAGGATTAACCTCTGAAATTGTAAACCAGACCCAATTAAATGTCTTTATAAGAATTTCTTTGGTCATTGCTTCTCGGCCTTTTGGCTAAGATCAAGTGAAGAATTGCTTTGGTCATGGTTTCTCTTCACAGTAGTAAACACCAAACTAAGACAGAAGTTGGTACTAAGAGTGAGATATTGCTGTGATAGGCCTGACCATGCTATATTTGGAAGAATGTAGATCTTGGGACTTTGGATTTGAAAAAAATGGAATGCTTTAAATGGGGCTTAATGCATCACCATAGTAGAAATATTGAAGACTTTTTCGTTAAGAGTGATTTGAACTGTGAAAGCCTGGTTTTAGAGGTTTCAGAGGAGAAGAATTGTAATATATGGACAAGAGATTGTTTTTGTGGGATTTTGGTGAATAATGTGTTGCTTTTTTTGTGATGGTACAAGAAATGCACATGAGGCTAAGGTAAAGAGATTTAGATTAATTACTTTGACAAAAGCAGTCATAAACCATGGTAGTATATGCCTTTAATCCCAGAAGATAGATGCTAGCAGATCTCAGAGTTCAATAGCAGCCTTATATGAAGAAATTTCCAAGTAGAGTAAACACTAAATCCAGGTGTGCCTGTATATGACTTTGATGCAAGCATTCAGGAGACAGAGCAATGCATATTTTCGAGTTCAAGGTCAATCTATAGAGTAAGGTCTAGGACATCCTACATTAGGAAGTGAAGGAGTTGCAAAACAGAAATCTGGCAATAATATAGTAGGTAAATGGTACCATATTTTATCCTCAGGAAACAGCAGAACTTGGCAAGATCCACAATATGGCTCTGACTTTAGTGTCAAGAATAGAAATGACTACTGGGATATCTGATGCTGGTTAGCTAGAGCTAGGAAATTAGTGGTGATTAAAAAGAGACCAGTATTACTAAGGTGAAATCTTGCAAGTGCTTTCTGAGAATACAATGAGACTGTGTTCCAGAAACAGCCAAAGTTGCACCTTGTGCTGAAGCTGGACATGGTTATGTCTAAGATTCATTCACGTGGTACGTGCTTTGAAGGTATGAAGGGGTCAGGAAGAACAGCTGAGGCTGGGCACTATGATAGCCCTCTGAAAGTCACTGGTGAAGGTAGTGCCTTAGTATCCAGGACTTAGTATCCCAGGACTGCAGGGGTCATGCAAAGAAGTTGAAGTTTGGCACCATGTAGAGAGGCTATGAGAGGCTATTGGTGAAGCCTAGTTGCACTGGTAGACCCCAGTGTATTGGAGATGCCCAATAACATAGAATGATCACCAAGAACAGAAGCTATAGAGTGGAGTCAACCACATGCTAGAGTGCTACAGAAGACAGACCTGGAGATTTGTCTCAAGCCCTTTCGAGGCGCTAAGAAGAGCATATGTGTTTTGTAGAAACTGAAATGAGAATCTGTAGTGTTAAATTTGACTTGGATGCCTGAAGATGTTTGAGATACCAGAGTTGTGGGATATCTGTAGAGAAGTGTGGCTAACAGTAGAAGTAGAAGCAGCCCAGGAGACAGAAGTTTATTGCAGTCAGCAAAGATGAAAAACGAGTTGAAGATCTGAAGATTACTTTGACATCAGATATGGAGATTCACAACTTGGAATTTGCCCAGCTGGTTTTCTGTCTTGCTTTAGGCATTCCACTTAAGTAATTAGATGAATCTCAAAAATGACTGTGAGCTTTTCACATTCTTGAGACTGCTATAGACTATGAGAACTTTGAAAGTTAGACTAAATGTAATTTTTATTATTCTATGGCTAGTTATGGCCCCATAGACTCATGGGTTTAAACAAGCCTGTGGGGTCCAGTGAGTGGAATATGGTGGTTTGAGTATGGTTGGCCTAGAGAGTGACACTATTTGGAGGTGTGACCTTGTTGGAGTAGATATGGTCTTGTTGGAGGAAGTGTGACATTGTGGATGTGGGCTTTAAGAAAGTGGTCATAGCAGCCTGGGAGCCAGTCTTCCTTTAGTGACCTTCAGATGAAAATATAGAACTTTCAGCTTCTCTTACATCAAGCTTTCCTAGATGCTGTCATTTTTCCACCTTCATGATATTGGACTGCACCTCTAAACCTATAAGGCAGTCCAAATTAAATGTTGTCTTACAGGGGTTGCCTTGGCCATGGTGTCTGTTCAAGAATTAATACAAAATTAAGACATATAGAGTAATAAGTATAAGTCTAGTTTTATTCTTGGACAAGAAGCTATTCAATTAAACAAGCAACATTTCTTAAAGATGCTCTCTTTTCCCCCACGTACATTTATAACTTCTTTAGCAAAAGTAAGATCCATATGTGTACTGAATTATTTCTGGGTCTTCTATTCTGTTCCATTGATTAACATATCTGCATTTGGGGGACAATATCATGTTCACTTTATTACTATATCTCTGTACTACAATTTTAGATAGGAGATGATAAGACTTCCATCAGTTCTACTATTCATTTGATTTCTGAAGAATAGTGTTGGTATTTTAACCAATGTTGCCTTGAGTTTACCGATTGTCTTGGGTAAGCTGACAATTTTTACTATATTAATTCTAACAGTCCTTGGGAACAGAACTTGTTTCTATACTCTAATCTGTTCTTCAATGTCAAAGGTTTTATTCCTGCAATTGTTTCAAATATTTGATAAAAGTAACAACAAGAAAATTTTTTGGATAAACCAATTAGCTTATTGATATTATTTACTAGAGTGTTGATTATGGGCTATTTACTGAAGGACATGTAGTACAAAGACAACTGCATTGTCCAAAACCCAAAGCAAACTATTCATGAACTTTCAGGCAGCTCAGCTGCTTGAAAAACACTCTGACAAATTATAAAATTTATAACTGTTTACATAACGCTGGGAAGGACCTTGTGAATTTATATCTTTGTAAATTTTGTAAGTTGCATGAGCTACTAATTTTTATTTTTTATTTACTTTATATCCTGATCACAGCCAATTTCCCTCCTTTCTACCCAGTCACAACTTTACTAACTCCTTAACCTATTGTTCCCAATCTTTCTCCTTAGAAAAAGTACTCTTTGGGTAACAACCACCCTGAGGCATCTCCCAATGAACCCTAACAAGACAATCCAATTAAAAGGAGAAGGGAATCCCAAGGCAGGGAACAAAGATACCCCCTGCTCTACTTGTTAGAGGACCGACATGAAGACCGAGCTGAGCTGTACCTTTGCTACAAATGTGTAGGGTGAAACACATACCTCCATATTTTCTGGAATTGCAGGGCTAAGAGATTAGTAGTTTCATATATGTAACAAAATGATCATATAAATTTTACTTTATGTTTTAATTATTTTTTAAAATTTATTTATTTATTTTTATTGATTTATGTTTTATTGCATTATGATGAGAAAAGATAAATGATTTCAATTTACCTGAATTTGTTAACATTTAAAAACATATTTTAAGTAAATAGAATTAAATCACATACATACTTGTTTCCCTTTTGTACCCCTATTCCTCCCAGAGACCCCCCTTCAATACTTACAATACCTTTTTGTCATATCTTTAAAATTTATAAAATATTATAAAAATAAAAGTGAGTATTATAAAAGTTGTTTGATATAAAACAACAATCAATTTAATAGTCTTATGTAGATGTTTCTCTACAGCAATACTGAAAATACGTATGTTTTTCTCAATATAAATTTTAAATAACTCCAAACATATTAACTGTTTTAATGAATATATATATATATATATATAAATTCTTTTTGCTTGTTTGTTCTGTATTCCATAAAACTTAAAATCTTGGCTCTTACTGTGGTACACGCCCAAAATAAGAACAATTTTTAGACATTGGGTTTAATTGTAATAAGGCTGTACTTCAATGGCCCTCACATCACCAAAGGATTTTGCTTCCATCCTAGCTAAGGTGAGAATTGACAGTTCTGCTGTGCCAAGGAATGAACTGTAGGCATGATTTTTGGATGCAGGCTTCCTGCTATGGTCAAAGCTATTTGACTTGAGTGAGTGACTTTATTGTCAGCCTACAGAGAACAGGTTACATTCATTTAAGAAATGGTGTGTGTATTAAGATGGTCTATCCATGAAGTCATTCACCAACTATTTCAGTGAACAATGGTTCTGCTTGGAGGGTGGCACAGACATTAGGTGAAGGTAAGAATCTGGTTCATTGGCTGTGATGATTTTGAAAAGCATTCATCTCAGAAAAAGAGTGAACATAAAATCCTCTTCTTCAAACTTGATACAATAGTTACAAAGGTCAAGCAAAGCATGCAGTCTCATTCTGTGTTCTTCTCTTACAAGCCACCTCCCAACTTAATTTTCTAAGTTTCTTTTGGCTGTATAAACACTTTTGAAATATGTAAGCTGTTCTGAAAACCATAGTACAGTGTAAAAACAGAAATAAACAATACTACTAATAGAGAGGCTGTGGTAGGGTAAGCAAGATTTCAAGACCATTTTGTGGTACACAGCAAGACATTGTCAAGTACAAACAAGCAGAATGTGTGTATGGATTGTACAATATTAGACCAATTCCTCCAATTACCAAATTAGAAAGACTATTGGATGACAGCCAACAAATTTCTAATTCCTCATATTTTTTAATTTCAATCAATTAGGATATGTTTATAACATTAATTTTCATATTAAGACATTAAGAAAAAGTAATTGTCACTTCCTGTTATTTTTGTTGTAAGAGGCGGAATTAGTTTTGTGTGGGTTTGTTGAAAGATTACTTTCTTGTTTTGTCTATGGTGTAGTTTTGCTCCTTATATTGGTGTTTTCCATCTGTTATCTTTTGTATGGCTGAATTTGTGGAAAGATATTGTGTAAATTTTGTTTTGTCAAGGAATATGTTGTGTTCTCCATTTATGGTAATTGAAAGTTTTGCTGGGTATAGTAGCCTGGGCTGTCATTTGTTTTCTCATAGTGTCTGTATGACATCTGCTCAGGATCTTCTAGCTTTCATAGTCTCTGGTGAAAAGTCTGGTGTAATTCAGATAGGCCTGCCTTTATATGTTAATTGACTTTTTTCCTTTGTTTAGTACATTTGATGTTTTGATTATTATGTGACAGGAGGAATTTCTTTTCTGGTCCACTGTATTTGAAGTTATGTAGGCTTCTTCTATGTTCATGGGCATCTCTTTCTTTAGGTTAGGGAAGTTTCTTCTATAATTTTGATGAAGATATTCACTGGCCCATTACAATGGGAGTCTTTACTCTCTTCTATACATATTATCCTTAGGTTTGGTCTTCTCATTGCATCCTGGATTTCCTGGATGTTTTGGGTTAGGAGCATTTTGCTTTTTCATTTCCTTTGACTGTTATGTCAATGTTTTCTATGGTGTCTTCTGCCTCTGAGATTCTCTCTTCGATCTCCTGTATTCTGTTGGTAATGCTTGCATCTATGACTCCTCATTTCTTTCCTAGGTTTTCTATCTCAAGGGTTGTCTCTCTTTTTGATTTCTTTATTGTTTCTTTTTCCATTTGATTGTGTTCTCCTGTAGTTCCTTAAGGGATTTTTGTGTTTCCTCTTGAGGGGCTTCTAGCTGTTTACCTGTGTTCTCTCGTATTTCTTTGAGGGAGTCATTTATGTCTCTCTTAAAATCTTATATCATCATCATGAAAAGTGATTTTAGATTGGAATCTTGCTTTTCCAGTGTGATGGCATATCCAGGACTTTCTATGGTGGTAGAATTTGGTTTTTATGATGCCAAGTAACCTTGGTTTCTGTTGTTTATGTTCTTACACTTGCCTCCCACCATCTAATTATCTCTAGTGTTCCCTGCCCTTGCTATATCTGACTGTTACCTGTCCTTCCCATTGTCTTGGTTGTGTCAGAATTCCTCAGAGTCTAGCTGTCTCTGTGATCCTGTGATTCTGGGATCCTGTGATCCTGAGATCCTTGGTGTGTCAGAGTTCCTTGAAATCAAGCTGCCTCTGAGACTGTGGTATAACCAATCTCCTGAAAACCTAGGTTCCTGGCATCCTCTGGCATCATGGGATCCTAATATCCTAATTGTGCTAGAGCACGTGGAGTGAAGCCTCCTCCGGTGGCTGTGGGACTGGCCACAAAGTTTGCTCCAAAAGTAGACTGGTACAGATTGGAAGGAACCCTAGCCACTGGTCAGATGGAGCTCCTGTATCCCTGGATCTTGCTGGTCCCAGTTCCTCCCTGTGGTGTTGGAACAGATATTGTGTTCTATTCACAGCTGTTCCTAAGATCTTGGGTGTGTTAGAGTGCCTGGGAGTGGAGTCTCCTCCAGGGGGTGTGAGGCCTTATGTTTTAATTATTAAATAGATTTTTACTTAATAATGAATTTCATACACAAACTTTTGGCATTGAAAACATCCTACCATCAACAAAGAAAAAACTTAATCAATGCTATTCAATTTAAAAAAATAATCACTCTAAGAATTTTTTCTTTCAATTTTTAGCCAATCATTTTTCTTAGAACTTATGCAATTTCTATTCTGTTTAGCCTACAGATTTATAATAATGCATGTGTTCTTAATTGGCAACCTACTGCTTAATTATATCACTATAGTAATCCATTCCCCAATTTTTTTGGTTTATATTTTTTTATAAAATAAGTTTAAGTTTCCAAAATTGATATTTGCATAAAACTTAATTGATATCTAACAAAACAAAATCATTAATAATATATACAAAACATAAATTCATTTTCTACCTGACAGGAGATTATGATATCAATTTAAGCTGCACAGATAACATGAATTCTTTTATATTTTTATCAAATCACTTTCATTTTCATCACAAATCCTTTTATAACATACACAGAGTTAACTGATAAAATTGCATTATAAAATAAAGATTTTATATTACTATTTAAAAGTGAAATTTATAATCATAAATAATGAGGAATTATAGTTTCCATATCCAAGAATTTATTGATTTTCCTAGTACACAACATTTTTAAACCATCAAATTATATGAACATGTCTAGCTTTACTTTTAATTATATAGTGACCAAAAAATTTCCATTTACTTTTCACTCTGTAATTACTTTAAATAACAGAATGTAATAATGTACAGCTCTTTATCTTTTATCCTTGGACTGGATAATTTTAAAAAATTAGTTCTTAAAATGTAAAATAGTATTGAGAATGCTGTTATACAAAATGAGAGCATAAATTTAACACTTGTAAGGAAGAGTACAATATTGAACATAAAACATCTGAAACCATGTGGATATTTTAAATGTACTTGGAGAGAGAATAATATTAAGCTTTACTGAAAATCAATAATATGTCAAGTACTATGAAAAGAGGGACCACCTCCATTATAATCGAGTTTAATCCACATACATTCCCTTCAAAATGTGTCCAATATTCTGAAATTGTTTAAAAATGATCTTTACAGTTTGAAGCAATTTGCTTGAATGTAAATTGATATAGGTGTATATTTGGGTACTAAAACAATGACACTTATTTTAAAGTTCACAGCCTTTGAATACTTTGAAAGATTGTCATTTCAATGTATAATCTTGAAGTGTAGTTTGGTGGTAGAATGTTAAACACAAATAGGTGAAGGAAATAAGCAACAACAAAACAATATATAAAAGCAACAAAATATGATAGAATGTCTCCTTGTATTTGTACTATCTGTATCCAAAATTTTAATCTGCCAAGTTTGGAACCCATGAATATAAGCCAACTTCTGACAATATTTCTCTACCATTAATTTTACTTTGGGTATATTGTATGGATCAATGAGTATAATAAATATGCAGGACAATATAAAACTATAAATGAGAGATATGCTTAGTGATGTGCAAAGAAGGAATAGTAAATAAAATGTGGGGAGCCGTGAAAGCTGGACAGGCATTCGCCATGGCAAGATGGCGCCTACTTCCGCTGTCGAGTAAACAACTGTTTGCGCATGTGCGTAGAGAACTGTTTGCGCATGTGCATGGAGTGAAAAGGACGCCATGTCACGGCCCATCCCGGAGCGTTACGTAGGGTAATGAGCAAACAGCCAATCATGAGCAGACACGTCACGCTGTGGGCAGATACGCTGCACTGTGGTTTATATAAGCAGTGCGGATTTTGGGCTCGACCCCTTTTTCCTTATGGATGGAGACAATAAAACATTGCTACAGAAGGAACCTAGTGTGTCCACGTGTCTTCTTGCTGGCTAGACGACCGCGTGGGCTACAGCTGGTGCCAAAACCCGAAGAGGAGGACTTGGAGAGATATCCCCCTTTTGTTTTACTTAAAAGGGAAGGCCAAATGTAGCAAGTCAGAGAGTGCTTTTGCTCTG
>NW_022196891.1:7243302-7243656 GCF_008632895.1 Mastomys coucha
TGTCCTTGAGGCAAGACCTTCCATTGATATCTTTTATCAGGCTCAAGATGATTAACAGCAGGCAGGGTAAATGCAAACATTTGTCTATCCTGGAGGCACAGAGCAATGGAAAAAAAGCAATCCTTAATATCCAATATCAAGATTCTCCATTGTTTAGGTGCCACGGACCGGGATTTCTCTGTATAACTCTGGCTGTCCTGGAACTCACTCTGTAGACCAGGATGGCCTTGAACTCAGAAATCTGCCTGCCTCTGCCTCCCAAGTGCTGGGATTAAAGGCGTGCCCTGGCCCTGCCTCGCAGGTACTGGGATTAAAGGCTTTTGACAAACAAACTAGACACCAGTGTGTAAGGTC
>NW_022196891.1:7244678-7254254 GCF_008632895.1 Mastomys coucha
AACCTACCAGCTGTTGTAAGGTTCTCCCGGCGTCCCGGGTTTCGGCACCAGCTGTAGCCTGCACAGTCCTCTCACCAGCAAGAAGACACGTGGACACACTAGGTTCCTTCTGCAGCAACCAACGTTTTATTGTCTCCATCCATAGGGAAAAAGGGGTCGAGCCCAAAATCCGCACTGCTTATATACACCACAGTGCAGCGTATCTGCCCACAGCATGGCATGTCTGCTCATGATTGACTGTTCGCTCATTACCCTAAGTAACGCCCCGGGATGGGCCGTGATATGGCATCCTTTTCACTCCATGCACATGCGCAAACAGTTCTCCACGAACATGCGCAAACAGTTGTCCACTAGGAGTTAACAGCGGAAGTAGGTGCCATCCTGCCATGGCGAATGCCTCTCAAGATTCACGGCTCCCCACAGATAAAATATATCCTTTAACAAAAAGGTGGAGAAACCAACATCATAATGTTTAGTGAACCCAAATACAGTATTATTAAAAATCAAGTAATGGAAATAACTGAAAGGAAGAAATAAATACTAAAAATAAATAATTTCATTTTTGTTTGTAAGATGAGACTAATAACCAAATCTGAAGAATGTGAAAGAGATAATTAGAATGCAAGTTTATAATACAGGAAACCAATACAAAACAATACCTTTCTTTAGAAAATTACTTTTGATATTGTAATGTAATTACTTTTTTCCCTTTTCTTCCCCCTTCAAACCCACCCTACTTCCCATAAAGTACATGGCCTTTTTTTTCATTAATTATTATTATTGCATCCATAGAAGTACATATACAGATATATATGTATGTATATACATAGAAATAGATAGATAGATGATAGATAGATAGATAGATAGATAGATAGATAGATAGATAGATAGATAGATGTAACCTGTTGAATTTCTATATTGTTACTTTTATACATGCTCGAAGGCTAACTATTAGACACAGAGCAACCAGTGTGTATATTCTTCCTTGGTGAAGAGCATCTCTTTTCAGTTGCGTATGGTTGAGTCCTTTGTGCTTTTCACTATCCAAGTAGGCATGTTCATTGGTGTCATCATGCCCAGCATGACACAATAACGATATGAATGTAGTACTGAATACTTTATGGTAACCAGTAGCTCTCTTACTGGATTTAAAACCCACTCAAGAAAGATACCATGCATAGTAGACCTATGGAACTACTCAGTGCTGGTGAAATACTGGTTATTGGAGGAGAATTTATAATGACTAATTCATTGAACAAGCAAATTCCTAACAACAATTTACAAACATTTGTCTATATGTCCAAAGATAAATGCAATATTCACCACCATTTAGAAAAGTCTTTGAAGCACATGGAGACATCTATAGAAAACAACAAACATACACAATGCAGAAATTCTGGAGCCCATTTGCAATGGATTCAAGTACAAAATACTGTTATATGTAAGCATCAGGGAACATTATAGAAGTGGGCAGGGCAACATAAGACACAGAGGATCAAAGATTTAGCTATAACAGTGTGCGTTTGCCTCTGCAACATCAGAAAGCATACCTATAATGTATCAACAAATGTACTTTTTCTAAGTATTAAACTGTCAAGTTCCTAGTAAACAAAATTAAAGATACAATTTTCAACATACATGAAATACATGAAGAAAAGGCAAATATTTGTGCTTAAACGTTTCTGAAAGTTAAACACACACATAGACACACATACACACACACACACACACACACAAATACATACACATAAAGAAAAATGGGCTATGGTAATCCATATTTATGATCCTTTCATGATTTTATGTCAGTTATATGCCAAAAGGAAAAAATTATATTTATAAACTTGTTTGTTATTGATTACATGTATAGATATACCAAACTCATTTGAGTAAATTTGTCTTCTATAACAAAACCTCAGGAAGATAAAGTAAAATCTTTTCCTAATAATGATAAATTACTAAAAAAAAAAAAAAAAAGCAATTGCCTAATGCGTGACACTGAATTCTTAAATATTTTCCCCATTTGTTCCCAGTGCTAAAGCCTGAAACAAAGGGTTTCATTCTTTATTATTTATTTATTTATTTATTTATTTATTTATTTATTTTTGGTTTTTCGAGACAGGGTTTCTCTGTGTAGCCTTGGCTGTCCTGGAACTCGCTCTGTAGACCAGGCTGCCTTGAACTCAGAAATCTGCCTGCCTCTACCTTCCACATGCTGGGATTAAAGGCGTATGCCACCACCACCTGGCCTAGGGTTTCATTCTTAATAAGCCTGCTGTATACTGCTTAGCTATACCATTATACAAGCCTTATAATGTGACAATAGCTTCCAAGAAAATACATATAATTCTAAAGAGGACTTTGGTGAAAAACTATCAAACATTGTTGAATAATGTTTTAAAAACAGAGAGTATCAGGCAAGAGTTACCTTCTTACTAGTCAGAGAGACCCCAAAGGTATAAAAACTACTATGATAACATTTGTTGTTGTAGTACAAATTTAAAAAGGTGTTTCTACCCTACCTTGGATCAATTAGTTCTCCAATAAGAGCCACAAACCCCTTATTTGTATAAGTCTTTAGAGCACTAAAACTGGGCAAATATCACAAAGCTATGCTGCTTACTTTCCTGTCAATAAGCCTAAGTTATAACTTCCCATGATTCTTCTGGGCTGCTCCAACTCTGACTGGACAGTTCTTGTGGCTGGTCCTCATGATCTTTCATGGCATAGCATCTTTTCATCTCCTCTCCTATTTCCTTTCCTCTCCTCATGGTTTTCTGTGTCTTATACCCCAAGCTTAGAAACTGAAGCTCTACTTATCCATCTTCTGCCCAGGTATCATCTGGAGGCATCTTTATTCAAACAATAGTATTAAATTAAAAAAAAAAGATTATATCATTTGGTATATGTGAGAATTTCTTCATCCCTGAAGATGTCCTAGTTGGGAGCAACCAGACCTTGGGGGCCAGTAATTAGTATTAGAATACATAACAACAGACCAAACATCAATGTTTCTACTTTTTGAATAAATAAATTTCTCTTTTCTCTTATAATAATAACATATAGTAAGAATAATTATCAAAATTTGTGAAAACTATTCTATTTGCATTGGATTTAAATAATCTGGTCTGTTTGTATTTAGAAACTCAGGAGAAAGTATTTTATTATCTATCCTCTCTCTCTCTCTCTTTCTCTCTCTCTGAAGTGGCTATATATATAGCCACTGAAACAAAATTCACATAAGCAACATTTTGATGAAAATTGAACGTCCCTCATCTAGCAGACTTTTTTCTATACTGTAATGGGAAAAATATAATTTTACCTTTTTTTCAACTATGGTAAGACTAGCAGTAGTCAAAATTGTGTGATCACAAAGATAATAGTAATGTAGATCAGTTTTAATAATGACAAGATCTTAAGTTCTGTTACCCACTTCAATTATCAAGAAATACATTAAAGGTAAAGGATATATCTGAGTGAGTAAAGACTTGATGTGAAAGTGCAAAGACCTGAATTTAGAGCTCCAGAACACGTGAAAAGAGTTATACAGGATAGTGCCTGTCTCTATCCTCAGCAATGGATCTAAGGGACAAGAGGATGTAGTATAGGCAGAACTTCCTGATCAGCAAGTACACTCAAACTATTGATCTTCAACTTCAGTACCAAAATTTTCTCAAAACAACAACAACAACAACAACAACAACAATAAACAAACAACAACAGCAAAAGCAGAAATAAAAAGGAACAATTGATGCAGACACGAGTACTATAAACTCTAGCCTCCATTGAGGATGCACAGTAAATGTACCTGTACACACTGGCATGTATACACAAAACACATTTGTCTGCACACACAGCCAATGGAGTATATTCAGCAATCGAGATACACAACCCAGTGATATCTTGATGTTAATCCAGCAGGAACTGAACAACTTTATCACATTGTTTAAAGTCATTTGTTTAACTTTAATCTGTTCCTTCAGAATTACAAAATAGTGGGACACATACACCTTGTTTGATTGAGTATAGATCTTAGAGTTATTTCTAATCTATCACAGACAAATACAGTAGTGTATTTTCTGATGTAATAATTAAAACACTTAAGTTAAATATCATCAACATAATATAATGAGTGTGAATTAAAATTAAAGTTCTACATAATGCTTATTACAATGACTGCTATTCAATACAAAGAAGCAAACAAAAATTCACCAGTTTGATAACATTAATGAATGAGTAGAGTCTGTGTAAAAGTTCATAAGGATACCTTAAAAGAAAAGAGGTGAGCCTGTATAAAGTCACAAGTCAAAACATACCAGACAATCCTGCTGAAGCCAGTTTGAGAAGACTACAGGACCAGCACCATGCCTATGATACTGGGATACTGAAACATCTGAGGACTGACCCAACCAATCCACCTGTTCCTCGAATACAAAGATTCAAGCTATGAGGTAAAGAGATATACCATGGGTGACACTCCAAACTTTGACTGAAGCCAGTGGCTGAATGAGAAGTTCAAGCTGGGCCTGAACTTTCCCAAACTCCCCTACTTGATTGATGGATCACACAAGATCACACTGAGCAATGCCAGCATGTACTATCTTGCCCAAAGCACCACCTGTATGGAGAGACAAAGGAGGAGAGGATTCATGCAGACATGGTGGAGAACCAGGTCATGGATACTCGCATGCAGCTCATCATGCTCTGTTACAACCCTGACTTTGACAAGCAGAAGCCAGAGTTCTTGAAGGCCATCCCTGAGAAAATGAAGATCTACACCAAGTTACTGGGCAAGCGGCCATGGTTTGCAGGGGACAAGGTCACCTATGTGGATTTTCTTGCTTATGACATTCTTGACCAGTACTGTACTTTTGAGCCCAAGTGCCTGGATGCCTTCCCAAACCTGAAGGGCTTCTTGGACTGCTTCAAGGACCAGAAGAAGATTTCCTACTGTATGAAGAGTAGGCACTGCATCCCGACACCTATATTCTCAAAGACAGCCCACTGGAGTAACAAATAGGCCCTGGCTATCTCTCAATATTAATGTACTTAACTCATTTATATAAGGAAATAAGTTAACAGACTGGATACACAAACAAGATCCAGCATTTTGCTACATACAAGAAACACACCTCAGAAACAAAGACAGTTACTATTTCAGAATAAAAGGGTGGAAAAGGGTCTTCCAAGCAAATGGTACCAGGAAACAAGCAGGAGTTGCCATTCTAATATCCAATAAAATAGACTATCAACCAAAAGTTATCAAGTGTGTTGAAGGAGGACACTTCATATTCATCAAGGGGAAAATCCACAAAGAGAAAGTCTCAATTCTGAATATCTATGCCCTAAATAAAAAAGCACCTAAATTCATAAAAGAAGCTTTACTAAAACTCAACACACCTATTGAACCCCACACAACAATAGTGGGAGATTTGAATATCACAATCTCACCAATGGACAGGTCATAGAAACAGAAACTAAGCATAGAAATGGAGAAACTAATAGAGGTTATGAACCAAATGGATTTAACAGATATCTACAGAACATTTCACCCTAAAACAAAAGAATCCACCTTAGTTCTCTACTCAATGACAACTTGGTCAGGGAAGAAATAAAGAAAGAAATTAAAGACTCCCTGGAATTTAATGAAAATATTAACACATCATACCCAAACATATGGGATACAATGTAAGCACTGCTAAGAGGAAAGTTCATAGCACTAAGTGACCTGGTAAAGAAACTGGAGAGAACTTACACTAACAACTCAATAGCACACCTGAGACCTCTAGAACAAAAAGAAGCAAACTCACCCAAGAGGAGTAGAAGGCAGGAAAGAATTAAACTGAGGGCATAAATCAACCAAATAGAAACAAATAAAACAACACAAAAAATCAGTAAAACCAAAAGTTGGTTCTTTGAAAGAATCAACAAGATAGATAAACCCCCTAGCCAAAATAACTAAAGGGCCAAGAGGCAGTATCCAAATTTATAAAATCAGAAATGAAAAGGGAAACATAACAACAGAAATGGAAGAAATTCAAAGTATCATCAGATCCTACTATAAAAGTCTATGCTCAACAAAACTGGAAAATCGAGATAAAATGGACAGATGCCACATAACAAAGTTAAATCAAGAGCATTTAAACTATCTAAACAGGCCCATATCACACAAGGAAATAGAAGTCATTAAAATCTTCCCAACCAAAAACATTTCAGGGCCAGATGGATGTAGTGCTGAATTCTATCAGACCTTCAAAGAAGACCTGATATGAATTGTTCTCAAACTGTTCCATAAAATAGAAACAGAAGGAACAAAACCTAACCCATTCTATGAAGCCACAAATACTCTGATACCTAAACCACACCAGGAGCCAACCAAAAATGAGTACTTAGGACCGATCTCAGTTATGAGCACTGAGGCAAAAATAATAAAATTCTGGCCAACCAAATACAAGAACACATTAAAGCCACCATTCACCAAGATCAAGTAGGCTTCATCCTAGGGATGCTAGGTTGATTTAATATACAAAAATCCATTAACATAATCCACTATTAAATTTGTTTATAACAAATTTAAATAAAAAAAACATGATGCAGAAAAAGCATTTGACAAAATACAACACCCCTTCATATTAAAAGTATGGAGAGATCAGGAATTCAAGGCTCATACCTAAACACAATAAAAGCAATTTACTGTAAACCAACAGCCAATATCAAATTAAATGGAGACATACATGAAGCATAACCACTGAAATCAGGGACAAGACAAAGATGCCCACTCACACAATATCTACTCAATATAGTACTTGAATTGTTAGCTAGAACAATAAGACAACAAAAAGAGATCAAGTGGATACAAATTGGTAAAGAAGAAATAATTTGCAGATGATATGATACTGTACATATGTGACTTCAAAAATTCTACCAGAGAACTTCTTCATCTGATACACAACTTCAGCAAAGTGGCCAGTTATAAAATTAACTCAAATAAATCTGTAGCTACATACAGACTATGTACATAATAAAACTACAGACTTATGGTCATTTATACAAATGATGAACAAGCTCAGAAAGATATTAGGGAAACAATTTCCTTCACAATAGCCACAAACAATATAATATACTTAAGGTAACTCTCCAAACAAGTGAAAGACCTATATGACAATAACTTCAAGTCTCTCAAGAAAGAAATCAAATATCTCTGAAAATGGAGAGATCCCCCATGCTCATGGATTGGTAGAATTAACATAATAAAAATGGCCATCCTAACAAATGCAATCAGTAGATTCAATGCAATCCCCATCAAAATCCCAACAAAATTCATCAAAGACATGGAAAGAGCAATACTCAAATTCATCTGGAAAGGCAAAAAACACAGAATAGTGAAAGTATTTCTTAACAATAAAAGAACAGCTGGGGTACCACCATCCCTGACCTCAAGCTCTACAATAGAGCAAAAGTGATAAAAAGTGCATGGTATTTCTACAGACACAGTCACATTGATCAATCCAAAATAATTGACACCCAGATAAAAAACTACAGACTTATGGTCACTTGATCTTTGACAATGAAACCAAAAATATACAATGGAAAAAGAAAAGCATCTTCAATAAATGGTGTTGGTCTAAATGACTGTCTGTATTTAGAAGAATGAAAATAGACACATATTTGTCACCTTGTAAAAGCTCAAGTCCAAGTGCATCAAGGACCTCAACATAAAACCAGATACACTGAATCTAATAGAAGAGAGTGGGAAAGAGTCTTGAACACATTGACACAGGGAGAAATTTCCTAAACATAACTCCAATGACTCATGCTCTAATATCAAGAATTAATAAATGAGACATCAAGAAACTGGAAAGCTTCTATAAGGCAAAGGACATAGTCAATAACACAAATCAGCAACCTACAGATTGAGAAAAAAAATCTTTACTATCTCCATATCCGATAGAGGGCTAATATCCAAAATATATAAAGAACTCAAAAAGTCAATCACCAAAATATAAAACAACCTAATCAAAATATGGGGAGTAGAACTAAACTGAGAATTCGGCAACTGAAGAATCTCTAATGGGTGAGAAACACCTAAAGAAACATAAAGAAAAGATGAAAAAGTCTTTAGTGATCAGAGAAATGCAAATCAAAATGACCCAGAGATTCCACCTTATACCAATCAAGATAACTAAGATAAAAACTTCAGGTGAGAACCCATGTAGGAGAGGATGTGGAAAAAGAGGAACACTTTTTCCACTGTTGGTTGGATTGCAAACTGGTACAACCACTCTGGAAATCGATCTGGAGGATCCTCAGAAAATTGGAAATAGTTTTACCTGAAGACCCAGGTATAACACTCTTGGGAATATACCCAAAGATGCCCCACTATGCAACAGGGGCACTTGTTCCATGTTCATAGTGGCCTTACTTATGATCGTCAGAAACTGGAAACAACCTAGATGTCCCACAAAAGAAGAGGGGAGACAGAAAATGTTGTTCATTTACAAATGCAATACTACTCAGCTATAAACAATGACGACATTCTGAGTTTTGCAGGCAAAAGGATGGAAATAGAAAATATCATCCTGAGTGAGGTTACTCAGACCCATAAGAAGGAGAAAAAGAAGAAGAAGAAAAAGAAGAAAAAGAAGAAGAAGAAGAAGAAGAAGAAGAAGAAGAAGAAGAAGAAGAAGAAGAAGGAGGAGGAGGAGGAGGAGGAGTTGGAGGAGGAGGAGGAGTTGGAGGAGGAGGAATTGGAGGAGGAGGAAGAAAAGTACAAAATACCCAAGATACAGTCCACAGAACACAACAAGGTCAACAAGCTGAAGTGCCTAAGTAAGGATGCATCAGTCCCACTTGGGAAAGAGAAGAAAGCAATCACAATTGGGGATGGAGGAAGGGACCTGGGAGCGAAAGTGGAGAAAGGGGGAGTTGGAGGGAAGAGGAGGAGAACCTGTCCTGGTATTTCCTGAGGGCCAACATAAAGAATGGAAACAGGCAACCTCAGAAGATAGGAGGTTGCGGGGACCCTCCAGCATGCACTAGAGACCTGGGAAGTAAGAGACTCTCAGGAATCAAAAGGAGGGACCTTAGATAAAATACCAGCCAGTAGAGAGAGGGAACTTATAGAGCTCCACCTCCAGCAGGAAGACAGGGCATCAAGCGAGGGGTGGGATTGCCATTCCTCAGTCACATCTCTGACCCATAATTGTTCCAGTCGGAAAGAATTACAGGGATGGAAATGGAGAGGAGCCTGAGGAAAGGAAGGTCCAGAAACAGGTCCAAAGTGGGATCCAGCTCAAGGGGAGGTCCCAAGGGCTTACACTATTACTGAGGCTATAGTGTTGGAATCTAAAACCAACATGAAAAGGATTAAAAGAGTCCTACTTGAATTAGGAGTAAGATATGGACAGGAAAAGATTAAAGGAGATAAGTTGAGGTAGGCTAGCCAATACCGTACCGTATCCACGTGGGAAGAAATTAGACAACATGAGGTCTGGTCACTCAGTCATCTTCCATTTAATGTTGATTCCTTTGTTCCCGCAACAGGTAAAATACTTGGGGCAGACCCCTCCCCCAAACTAC
>NW_022196891.1:7255649-7256264 GCF_008632895.1 Mastomys coucha
GGCCTGTAGAAAATTTAAAATAAAGAGGACCACAGCATGTCCACAAAAGGATACTGTGTCTGTATCCAATTGGCAATTAAAAGTAAAAAGCTGCCAATGAGTAAAAACCTAAAGGAGCCCTTTTCTTGGGCAAGGTGAGGCAATACGCCATATAAAAATGAGTTTTCAAAACCAGCGAGAGGCACTACACCTTCAAACCTGAGCAAAACAAGGTATGATTAAAAAAAGACGCGAAGGTATGATTAAAAAAGAGGCGAAAATAGAAAATGAGTAAAATCGTATATAAGCAAAAGGCAAAACGTATCTCTAATAAGCAAAAACTGGAGCAAAGATGGTCTCAGGGAGGAGTCCATATCTTCTTACTTAGAGATGGATGACTGTATTAGTCAATTCTAAAAGGAACATGAAATATGTATAAAAAGGAAAAGACAACAACTAGATAACAAATCATTAAGTATAATTAATCAGACTTAAGAGTTTGAGAAGAATTAGTCACATGTGAATAAATAAACATCAATTAGAAATCAAAATCAAATATTAAAATTGACTAAAAATGGGTAATAAAAAACTCAGATAAGCAAGTATCTAAATGTCAAAAAAAAAAAAAAAAAAAAA
>NW_022196891.1:7256658-7303888 GCF_008632895.1 Mastomys coucha
TAGCTTAAGGCCATCTGTATAATAACAGTGTATAAATACACATCTATAGTAAGTAGTAACAACTGAATAAATATTTGAAGAAAATGATGTCTCAATTCCAACACTATAGAACACTCACAAAAAGGGACATATTATGACTGCCCTCTGAATGTCCCAACAAGCAGCTGAAAGAGTCAGATGCAGGTATTTATACCCAAACAATGGAGAGAAGCATCTGACCTTTGTTGAATTAGGAAAGATTGAAATACGCTGAGGAGAAGGGTGATCCTGTAGAAGGACCTGCAGCCTCAATTAATCTGGACCCCTGAGAGATCTCAAATAGTAGACCACCAAACAGACGTCACACATCAGCTGATATGATGCTCCAAACACGTATATATTAGAGCATTCTGGGTCTGTGTTCATTCAGAGATGATGTACCTAACCCTCAAGAAACTGGAGACTCTAGGTGGTTTAGAGTTCAGGTTGGTTGTGGTTGGGGGCATCCATGTGGAGACAGGGGTGTGGGGAGAAAGTGTGGGATGTAGAGGAGCCAAAGGGTGGATCCAGAGGGGGAGGGAATATGGAGTGTAAAAATAAATTTAATTTAATAAGAAATAAAAGAAAAATGAAACAAAAGAACCACATCATTTGATCCACAGATCTCCTTTAAAAATTATCCAAATGAAGTAAAACTAAGATATTACAAAAACACAAAGCACACATATTCATAACATCAATCACAATGGAATTATATGTAATATTGTGAAGTAAGTTGCTGTTCATCTAGGTTGTGAAGACGTGATAAATGTTTACACTGAATACTTAATAGTGAATGAGTAAGTAGTTTACCAAGAGAAATAATCCAATCACAAAATGACTGATTTCACATTGGCATCCTCTTTTTGTTATCTATCCTTTTATAGATGTTAGCTTTATAATAACTTGATATTTGCCTGGGGATTGGCAGAGAGTGATAGTGATTTAGGAATCAACTACTTTTCATGAAATTGGAATGAAGGTCCTATTAAGAAACAAAGAGTAGGGTCTTGAGATCCAATGTCAATAATGTATCAATGGGAGTGTCAGACTATATACTTAACACCAAATAACTGAGGAGATGCCTCAGCCAGTAAAGTGTTTGTTTCATCAGCATAATGATCTGAGTTTAGATCTATCACATGTGTATGAAAATGTGACACAGGCCTATAATTTTGGGTGCTCATGAATTGGAATTAGGAGCTTAATAGTGACCTAAAATTTGGGCAAATTTCTGAGTTCCAGGATCATTGAGAGACTTGATTTTGACAAATATGGTTGATAACAATTAAAACAGAAAACACCAGCCTTGGAACTCTAAATGCACGTAGACAAATACATAGACACACAAACACAGATGCTCACACACATAATTTTTATGGCATATTCCATGCTATGGGTTTTAATTACAATAAAATAAGCTAAAAAAGGAAATGACAAACAGCAATAGGAAAAATTCATATGATTATTCACTGTAACTTAAAAATATTTTTCCTTACCAAAAGAAGATAGACAATTTTCACATAAAGCAAATATCTCTGGTAATTCTAGGCTATAATGTATCCAGATAGAATGATCAGGAGATAAAAAACAATCTTTGTTTTATATTACACTTAAACCCAATTTAGGCTACAAATTTGTTCAGAAAACAAAACCAAAAGTAAATAACAACTTCCAGTTGATTTGAAATTTAAAAACCAGAGGTAATATTTTTTTACTAATAATTTATAGTTACAGAAAAATATAAACATTTATTATTGTACTGGCTGGTCTTGTGTGTCAACTTGGCACAGGCTAGCGTTATCACAGAGAAGGGAGCTTCAGTTGGGGAAGTGCCTCCATGAGATCCAGCTGTGGGGCATTTTCTCAATTGCCCCTTGTGGGTGGTGCCATCCCTGGGCTGGAAGTCTTGGGTTCTATAAGAGAGCAGGCTGAGCAAGCCAGGGGAAGCAAGCCAGTAAGGAACATCCCTCCATGGCCTCTGCATCAGCTTCTGCTTCCTGACCTGCTTGAGTTCCAGTCCTGACTTCCTTTGTGATAAACAGCAATGCGGAAGTAAGCTAAATAAACCCTTTCTTCCTCTACTTCCTTTTTGGTCATGATGTTTGTGCAGGAATAGAAACCCTGACTAAGACAAATTGGTACCAGGAGTGGGGTATTCCCGTGACAACCTGACCATGTTTTGGGGAAGACTGTGGAAAGACTTTGGAACTTTGAGCTAGAAGAGCCACTGGTTGTTAAGAACTCTGTGGATGTTCTGTGGGATCTTGGAAGATCATGTTGAGAACAGTGCAGTGATGGAGGCCTGGCTTGTGCAATTTCAGAGGGAAAATTAAATACTCTTATCAGGGCCATGTTGTTTTGATTGTGAAGATTCTGTGGTTTTGGTTAGCTGGGGCTGAAGTATCAGCTGTGATTAACAAGATACCAGAACTACTAAATCAAAAACTTTGCATTACTGGGACTATTGATGCTAGTTAGCTGGAGCTAAGAAATTAGCAGTGATTAAGAAGAGTCCAGCATCACTGAGGTGACATCTTCTTAAAAGTGTTTTCTGAGAGCACAAAGATGCTGTGTTCCAGAGATAGCCAAGGTTGTACCTTGTGCTACAGCAGGACTTGGTAATGTGTAAGAGTAACCCCGGTGGTACTGGTTTTGACAGTATGAAGGGGTCATGAAGAGCAGCTGAGGCTCCGTACAGTGAGAGGCCATGGAAGACCATAAGTGAAGGTGCAGCCTCAGTTTGCAATTGATGGTCCAGGACTGAAGGTGTCATGCAAAGGAGTTGAGTCTTGGCACCATGAAGATAGTCAATGATAGGCTATTAGTAAATCGTAGTTACAGCAGTGTTTTGGGAATGCCAGTACCATGCAATGACAGTACCACCAAGGACAGCAGCAGCAGTGGAGTACAGGCATCTGGAGCCCAGAAGACAAGATGTGTGCTACAAAGGGCAGAGCTGGAGAAGTGACCAAAGCCCTTAGAGGAGCCCAGAAGATCGTGAGTTGGATCCCGGGCATTGGTTTTGCTTTTGATTGTGAATGTGCCCTGATATTTTTCCCTCTTGAAGGAAGAATGTATTTTAGTGGAACCCACAATTAAGAGACCTTGAATTTTAAAAGATATTGGACATTTTAAATTGATTGAACTTTTACTATGTAAAGACTGTGGGACTTTTGGGGATGAATAAGAAAGTAAGGGTTGAGGCTTAATAGTGATGTGTTTGTGTGTCAAGTTGACAAGGGATCAATTGTACTGGCTGGTTTTGTGTGTCAACTTGACACAGGATGGAGTTATCACAGAGAAGGGAGCTTCAGTTGGGGAAGTGCCTCCATGAGATCCAGCTGTGGGGCATTTTCTCAATTAGTGATCAAGAGGATAGTGCCCCTTGTGGGTGGTGCCATCCCTGGGCTGGAAGTCTTGGGTTCTATAAGAG
Organism: Mastomys coucha; assembly: GCF_008632895.1. Taxonomy (NCBI): domain Eukaryota; kingdom Metazoa; phylum Chordata; class Mammalia; order Rodentia; family Muridae; genus Mastomys; species Mastomys coucha. The sequence continues at coordinate 7,260,113 of NW_022196891.1, forward strand.
AGCAGGCTGAGCAAACCAGGAGAAGCAAGCCAGTAAGGAACATCCCTCCATGGCCTCTGCATCAGCTCCTGCTTCCTGACCTGCTTGTGCTCCAAGCCTGACTTCCTTTGTGATAAACAACAATGCAGAAGTAAGCTAAATAAACCCTTCCCTCCCCAACTTGCTTCTTGGTCATGATGTTTGTGCAGGAATAAAAACTCTGACTAAGACAATTATCTAAAAACCAAAACTATAACAGGAAGGAAAAGCTGTCTGGGATTTTCAGTGCCTTGAGACAGGAAGAAAAAAGTTTGGAGTTAAAATTCCAAGTCACTTGCTCAACAGAGAAATGGATACAAAAATTGTGGTACATCTACACAATGGAGCACTACACAGGTTATAAAAACAATGAAATTATGAAATTCTTGGGGGAAATGGATAGATCTGGAGAATATCATCCTGAGTGAGGTAAGCCAATCAATCACAAAAGAACATACATTGTATGCACTCTCTGATAAGTGGTTATTAGCCCAGAAGTTCGGAATACACAAAGAACAACCCACAAACCACAAGAAACTCAAGAAGAAGGAAGACCAAAATGTGGATATTTCATTCCTTCTTAAAAGGGGGAACAAAATACCCACAGAAGGAGTTGCAGGGACTAACTATGGAGCAGAGACTGAAGGAAGGACAATCCAGCCAATATAGCTGTCTCCTGAGAGGCTCTGGCAGTCCCCTACTAATACAGATGTAGAGTCTCACAGCCATCCACTGAACTGAGTACAGGGTCCTCAATGAAGGAGTAGAGATAGGACCAAAGGAGCTGAAGGGTTTTCATCCCCTTTGGACAAACAACAATATGAACTAACTAGTAGCCTCAGAGCTCCCAGGGACTCAACCACCAACCAAGGAGTACACATGGTGGGACTGATTGCTCTGGCACCATTTATATAGTAGAGGATTGCAAAGTCAGTCATCATTGGAATGAGAGGTCCATGGCCCTGTGAAGGTTCTGTGCTCCAGTGTGGGGTAATGCCAGGGCTAGGAAGTGGGAGAGGGAAAGTGGCAAGCAGGGGGAAGAGGAAGGCAACAGGGGGTTGTTCTTGTTGTTTTTTTGATTTTGTTTTTTGTTTTTTGTTTTTGTTTTTTTGTTTTTTGGAGGGAAAACTGGGAAAGGCGAAATCATATGACATGTAAATAAAGAAAATATCTAATAAAAAAACCCTAAACAAACAAAAATAAATAAAATTCCCAGTCATACATAAAAAACGTATCTAGAATTTGTTTCTCCATTGTATTGTCTGGTGCTTTTGATGACATAGCATAGTCACCTTTTTTCACAATATACTAGTAACTTATCTTTAATTCACAAATTAAGACATGATCTTTCACTGTTGCCCATAAAACTGATTTTCCATAATCTACTCTGTTGGGTTTTAATTTTCTATATTTTTCACATATTCTCTTAGAATTTCATACATTTATATGATGTATTTTTATCATAACCACACCCCATTTATTATTTCACTTGTCATAGACCTCGAAAACCACGATCTCTTCCAACCTCATTTTTATAACCTACTGAACCTAATATGTGTATAAATGTGGAGCTATCCACCGAAGCAAAATTCACAGTAGCAACGTCCTGAAGAACAGTGACAATCCCTATGTCCTGTGGACAGTGACAATCCCTACCTACGTCCTGAAGAATGGTGACAATCCCTCATACATTGGGCATCATTTGCCTATGGCTCCTCAGATATTGATGGAGCTTCTGTTTTTCTATTTTTTTTTTAAACAAAGACTGCAATCTTTTATTGTGCCATTGCTCAAAAGAAGCAGGACTCTTTATACTTAATAGTTACTTAATATATGCGTCAAGTAGTGAAATTGATACTTAGCAATGAATTTTAATAAATGAAATGTTATATTTATTACAGGGGTGTTCAACTGATTTAATAGCAATGCTGGGATATGTTTCAAAATATGGGACATGTATTTGGAAATTATTTCAAAGAAGTTAGTAAGTGTTAATGAACAGCAGTTTTTAATGTACAGATGGTAATGCAATTATTGTAGCCAGAGGAAACCAGTTTAGCTAATATAGTCTGAGAGAATGGCAGATAGTCTTAAATGGTATTCTCTCTCATTTAAGAAAAAGTGACTTTACAGTCTATTTTCTTACTAGGCTTTCCAAGATGTTGCCTTTGAATGATGCTGCAATCCAGCACTGTATAGGTGATTTGTTTGACAGCTGCTAGAGACAAGCTACTGGAGAAACTTTATGAAATGGAATGTCCTCTAGGTCTAGAGAAGTCTTCCAGAACTGAATTTAGGTTTAGTGCACTTTTATATAAATGAGTTGAATAAACAAGTAATTTAAATGCAGATGTAGCCAATTCCCAGCTATTGAGAATTGGTGAGAAGTTGCAATCTGTCTGGGAGAAGCTCTTTGCTGTTTGTGAAATGTTTATTTTGGGCAAAGGACTCAGTGAAGGAGGAGGAGTACAACAGCTGGCCTGGTTTAGGGCAGCAGAAATGATAGTATGCTTGCAAGTTATTCAAGGATAAACACTGTTTTCTTACAAAAATTAGAAATAAACATTGTTTTAGGAAATTATGCAAGCCAATGGCTCTTAATACTTGCCTTGTAATTGCTGAAAAAGGCTTAGTACTTACCACTATTCATAATTACATCCTTTGGGTTTTAAAACTGTAGCAGACAAAATTATTGAAAACCCATAACACATAACTTATGAATTCTTTAAAATAAATATGTAGAGCTGATACAGTAAAAATATATATATATATATGTAGTATAAACATTGATTTAAAGCTAAAATCCAGGAAAAGTATTGTACATATATTTTACTATCTTTTATTTTTATTTGAATTAGTTGGAAAATGAAGTCTGGAAACTCAGATTTGAATTTTTAATAGTTTCAAATTCAAATTCAAAAACGATAAATAAGAACACTAAAGCTAATTGTCTTAAGTAGCATAGCTCCCATGAATGTCTCTGATGCTATCCAAAAAGTAACCAAAACAATATATAATAATTAAGAAAAGAAATGAACTGTTGGAGTAGGCTATACTGACATAGTTACTATTCTTAAAGAAAAAGGTGGTACACTTATTTTTGCAGTATGATCATAATTACTTTTGCACTGCATTCTCTTTTAATTAAATTAAATTAACTAAATTACTTCTTGCTGTGTATCTATGTCCTTGTATGTGTTGTGTTCATGTGTGTGAACCTATGTATACACATATGTGTATGGATTCATGAATAAGGAGGTCAAGGAGGGAGTTCGATTTCTATTTTTTCTGTTCTGTTCTCTTAAATCAGGTTCTCTCACTGAACCTAGAGGGTAAGGCTGGAAGCTTGAAGGATATAGCACTACTCCTGACTCATCTCTCAAACTCAGCCCTGGAGGTACAGAAATATATACCACAATTCCCATTTTTTAAGTGGATTTCTGAAGATTTGAACTCAAGAATTTGAGAATGCTTGAATAACCAGTACCCCTAAACTTCTAAACCATCTCCTCCAAACTTGAAGCCCAGTTTTCAGTATTTAATGAAGTTTCAGAATTGCTGGTTTTCAATGAAAATTTTGTGTTTATATATGCATGTCATATACAATGACATGATTGCTTAATACATTATTTAAGTTAGATCATTTTCTTATGTTTTTTATACTCTTGAAATGTCTAAACAAAGTTCACTTGCTATAACTAAAGGAATCCTTACTTTTTAGTCGTTTTTTAAATTAATTTATTTTTTTACACTTCAAAATTTATTCCACCATCCACCCTCTGATTGTTCAACATTCCATACTTACTCCCCACTCACCTTTCTCCATGTAAATATCCCCACCCCACCCCACCTGACCTCTAAACTCCTTGGGGCCTCCAGTGTGTTGGGTGTTAGGTGCATCCTCTCTGAATGAACAGAGATCTAGCAGTCCTCTACTGTTGGGGGCCTCATGTCAGCTGGTGTATGCTGTCTGTTTGGTGGTCTAATGTTTGAGAAATACCAGGGGTACAGATTAATTGAGATTGCTGGTCCTCCTACAGGATTGTCCTTCTCCTCAGCTTCAGCCTTCCCTAATTTAACATAGGTCAGCTGCCTCTGTCCATTGATTGGGTGCAAATATCTGCATCTTGACTCTTTGAGCTGCTGGTTGGGACTTTCGGAGGGCAGTCATAATACGTCCCTTTTTGTGAGTGCTCTATAGCCTCAGTAATAGTGTAAGCCCTTGGGACCTCCCCTGACCTGGATCCCACTTTGGGCCTGTCTCTGGACCTTCTTTACCTCAGGTTCCTCTCCATTTCCATCCCTGTAATTCTTTCAGATGGGAACAATTATGGATCACAGATGTGACTGAGGAATGGCAACCCTACCCCTCACTTGATGCCCTGTCTTCCTGCTGGAGGTGGGCTTTATAAATTCCCTTTCCATACTGGCTGATATTTCATCTAAGGTCCCTCCATTTGATTCCTGAGAGTCTCTTAACTCCCAGGTCTCTGGTGCATGCTGGAGGGTCCCCACAACTTCCTATCTCCTGAGATTGCCTGTTTCCATTCTTTCTGTTGGCCCTCACGACTTCAGTCCTTTTTTCTCTCATCCAATACCAGATCAGGTTTCCCTCTTTCCCCAACTCCCCCTCCCTCCACTTTCACTCTCAGGTCTCACCCTCCTTCCCCACTTGAGACTGCTTTCTTCTCTCTCCCAAGTGGGACTGAGGCGTCCTCACTTAGGCACTTCAGCTTGTTGACATTTTTGTGTTCTGTGGACTGTATCTTGGGTATTTTGAACTTTTTTTTATGGTTAATATATACTTATTAGTTAGTACATACCAAGAACATTCTTTTGGGTCTGAGGTACCTCACTCAGGATAATATTTTCTAGTTCCATCCACTTGCCTAAGAACTTCATGAATTCTTTCTTTTTAATAGCTGACTAGTGCTTCATTGTGTACATGTACACAATGTACATTTTCTGTATCCACACTTTGTTCTTCCACATCTTGAGTTTCTTGTGGTTTGTTGACTGTATCTTGGATATTCCAAGCTTCTTGACTAATATTCACTTATCAGTGAGTGCATATCGTGTGTGTGTGTGTGTGTGTGTGTGTGTGTGTGTTTTGTGATTGGGTTACCTCAATAAGGATGATATTCTCCAGATCCATCCATTTTCCTAAGAATTTCATAAATTCATTGTTTTTAGTCTCTGAGTAGTACTCTACTGTGTAAATGTACCACATTTTCTGTATCCATTCCTCTGTTGGGGAATATCTGGCTTCTTTCCAGTTTCTGTCTATTATAAATAAGGCTGCTATTTACATATTGGAGCATGTGTCCTTATTACATGTTGGAGCATCTTCTGGGTATATGTCCAGGAGTGGTATAGCTGGATCCTCAGGTAGTACTGTGTCCAATTTTCTGAGGAACCATCAAATTGATTTCCAGAGTGGTTGTACCAGCTTGCAATCCCACCAGCAATGGAGGAGTGTTCCTCTTTCTCCACATCCTTACTAGCATCTGCTGTCACCTGGGTTTTTGATCTTAGCCATTCTGACTGATGTGAGGTGGAATCTCAGGGTTGTTTTGATTTGCATTTCCCTGATGACTAAGGATGTTGAATATTTCTTTAAGTGCTTCTCAGCCATTTGAGATTCCTCAGTTGTGAATTCTTGGTTTAGTTCTACAACCCATTTTTTGATTGGGCTGATTGGTTTAAAACCATGCATATTAACAATCCATTTTATTATAATTATTCAGTAATACACTGTTCACTATAAGTGATTGAACTCACTGTAACTTTTCAATCCTTATTCTTTGAGCACTAATTCTCCCTTAAATTAAATCATTATTCATCATTATTCTTTCTTTTAAAAAGACAATTTATATCTCCAGTCAAAATATATATGTGAAAAACCATTTTAGCCCTTAACAGATAGAGTTATTTCAAGTCATTGATTTTGGAATGTTAAGAAAAGCAGCAGAAAAGTCTTCTTTGTAATTTTTATTGAAAAGATTCCCATTAAGGTTTGGAGCCATGGCAATAAATAATAGTAACCTTTGAGTAGCACAGCTTTTGGCAGTAATAAGGCCAAAAACTTCTCAAGGGATTGAAGAAAATTCTGGTACTAATTACCCCTTTTTCACTATGAAATGTTAACTGTCTAAGAATTAATGGAACAAATCCTTTCAACTGATAAAATGTTTCAAGAGTTATGCCATTTAAATGTCTCAGCTTTGCAGTGGTATTCAGCACATGTTCACTTTATTTTAAGGCTCCATCTTTTTTTTTCCTTTACCTTTTGAGAACTGTAAGGCTTGCACATTGAAGCAAGGTCTCTTTGCCCTTCTTACCTCCTGTGTTTGATAAGGGCCACTTATCCAAGGGCAAAAATCTTACATTAAAATGTTAGTGGAGTTTGAGATTTGACTGACACAGCATTATAAAGTAGCTTTATCTTTCTATTCACTTTCAGAACCATCAATCCTCACTCACTCAAATGGACACTAAGATGAAACATGCAGACGTGCATGGAAAATGACACCTTGTCCTTGTCACAGACGCAGTGAGTAGCTAGCAGTGAGAAGGTCTGGAGTTCCAGGATGTCCCCTTAGGTATACGTTAAATGCTGGGCATGCCAGTGATGTTAAAAATTGGAAAGATTAGACAGTCTCTCTGCCACTCTGTTTTAATGATGGAAGCTGTGTTTCTCCACCATGATAAATGATGTCATTTGTTCAGAAATTAGTTTAAGCTGTAAGAGTAAATCTTGAAGTTCTTTCATCTTCTTTATCTTGTCTGAGCAAAGCAAATGGAAAATTCTCAGAGAAAACAGAACAATTTCACATTGGTTCCAGGAATACGTTAAGCAGGATTTTCACTAAATATATCAGATTATTTGAAATGACATTTAAACTTGAACTCAAAGTTGAGAAGAGACTATACTTTTACATTATAAAACAAATCATAGGTAAAATAGTAGGAAAATAAACACAGAATGTTAAATGAAGATATATTTAAGGCTTTTAAAACAGGGTTAGCCATCAACGCTGCTCCTTTAAAATTTTAGGAATATAAATGAAAATGTGTTAATTTATTTGTTGATTATTCTTCCATAGGTCTAACTCATGAGTTTAGTGTTCACATATATTTGAAATGGAAATCAAATGACCAAAGTATCAAGTTATGACAAAAATATACAATGAAACAAGTTCTGATCACTCCTTAAGAAGATCTAAGGGAAGTTAAACATGTAGTAGTATTTGTGGAAATCATAATCCAAATAATATGGACCACATGGATTCTTTGATATCTACTAAAACCTGCAACTGTTATGGGGAAGAGAACTTTGGTTATCCATTAGAGATATAAAATAATCCCAACTTGTCAAGAGTGATTCTGACAGCTGCTTAACAGTTTATGGTCTCTCTAGCCACACACAGCACATGTATTCTTACTGCATTGATACTTTATAGAGATCTAATGTTGCCATTACTAAATTATGCTTTAGTTATAAAAGTAGTTCCAATACTATCATGGTTTACGTTCTTTGATTTAATTTAGACAATGCATCTTCCTCAAGTAAATTTCTTAGTAGTGTGACCTTTTCATATTTTAGATAACGATCACAGCAATTTCTTTAACAATATGAAAATGAGGACTAGTAAGAGAACTCAGAAGTTAAAGAAGTTTTCGGTCAGACCTGACAAAATGAGCTTGATTCCTACAACACACAGAGCAGAAGAGATACTTCAAACCATGGAAGTTATCTGTGGTCCCCTCATACATGGCAACTTCCCACATGAATTATAATAAACAAAAATCTAGAGTTGATGAAAGTAAAATTGATGGGTAGACCATTTACACAATATTATATTTTCCAAATTCCTGATCATTCTCTTGATTTACATAATTTACCAGTCAAGGGGTGAGCTATTTCTCAAACTTTTTCCTGAACTCTCTGACTTCTATGTTTGATAGCCCTGAAACTGATCCACACTTTTAGCCTACCTTTTAGCCTAGTAGTGAAATAACATATTTTGCCTTTCAATTTCAAGTTTTAAACATATATTCTTCACCTTAAATACTGGAAAATAGTGTTTTAAATGTCTTTGAAAATTTTTTACTCAGATTTATTATCAAATTTCCTTCACATGAAGATTATTTTCATGGTAAATATAGCATTACACTGCCATTACAATAATGAACAGCATAGAGAAAACTTGGGCATTTTTGAAGAATGTCATGTCAGGGAAAGAAACTTTAGACCTATTTTCAAGGATAAACTATGTTTCCTCCTGACACTAATTAAAAAGTAAGGTATGATGCAAAGGTCAAGGTCCTTCATCAGGTTACTTGGCAACCGATTCTAGAATGTGAATGTGGAAATGAAAAGACAGTTGGACAGTATGGTGTGACCTTTCCTGGGGAGATATGAATGAAGTCTATTCACCCTAAGTAGGGCACTAACAAGCAATCATAAATATGATCCCACCCATGTCTAGCTTAGTGATCCAATGAGTTCACTGGTGTAACTTACAGGAACAGGGGTGATGTGAAGGAGAATACATCACCTAAAGCCCACCCCAGCATGATGGAAACTCATGAAAGCTGCACCCCTAGAGCACCAGGAACAACTAGCAGGCACCTCCTCAGAAGTTTCCTATGTTTGAATTGCTTCACGAAGTTGGGGGAGGGGACTGTGAGTCCTGTAACTCGCTGAGTTTCATGGCACTGAACATTTCATTAGCTTTCCAAGTCTTACGAGCCATAAAAAGCTTCAGCTTTTCTTTTCTAAACAAAGCAAATATGCCAATAGAGTTCAGTTCCCTCCCTGCCTTGGTCAAAGAAGCCAACTGGAGAGCTCTGTATTTAGACAAGGACAGAGGAAGATGAATTTCCTGTTGACATTCAAAAGCACAGAACAAAGCACTCAACACTCAAGAGGCAAAGGAAAGATTGCCATAAAGCATAAATAGATTAGTAATGTCTGTCTTGACTGGAGGCAGCAACTTGTGCTCTTTGTGTTTTTCATCTTTGGTCTACAGCCAACTGCATTATGAACTGTTTAATCTATTGTATCTGGGTGCAGAGCTCAGCCCATTGAACGTGTTCTTGGGATGAAGGATTCCCATTTCCCCTCCTCCTGTGGGTTCAGGCCTCAAGCTCAGCTCATGAGGATTGCACACTTTCTCCCTCTGAGCCATCTGGTGGGTCTTTTGGTTAATTTAAATTCTGCCACCAGGTGCCAGTTACATAATATCAAGCTCCCTTATTTTTCAATCCATACATTTCAAATACATATAAATAGTTTTAAAGTCTCAAGAGTCTGCTATGCAAGGTGGTACATATCTGAAAATCCCAGTACTCAGCAAGTAAAGACAGAAGGACCAGGAGCCCAAGACCATCCTTAGGTATATAGAAAGCCAGAGGCCACCCTGAGTCCTTGTTTTAAACTGCAGTTGCTGACTCATCCAAATTTCTGATTTTCCAGTTCATTTTCATGACTGTTTTCTCGTAGCTAGTTGACTTTCCTCACCAAGTCCTAAATTGAATTATTCTCCTCATATGTATACTCTTTCATGTCATTAGTCATTTTTAGTATAAACCTCTGAGGTCATTATCTGCCTTGTTATCCAGTTTATAACTGTGACTAACGTTGCGACAGAACTATGGTTTCTTGGATGCATAACACTGCTATTTTTTTCATGTTTCTTGTGTTTCTATGTTTTGGATATCTTCTGAGGGTTTATTTGGTAATCTTATTGAGCAGCTAATTTTGTGGAAAACTGAAACTCAATGACACTCAGAAAGAAAAATTCAAACAGTTATAAGGACACTGTCAAATGTCAAACTATATTAAAAAAAATTGAAATCACTTAAATCTCACCAATTCCATTAAAAATTCCAAAGAACAGAAAATAGTCGAGATAAGCGTGAACTGCTATGAAATTAAAAATTTTAAAATATAAAAATAAGTAAATAAATAAATAAAGGTAGAGAAGTAAGAAAAAGAGATGAGAAGGTAAATAAAATAATTAAAAATGGAGATAATAAAATAATATTGTAGAACAAAAGACAAAAAATAACAGAGAAATTGAAAAGAAAATGTTTTAAATATTCCCTATAATAAAGTTCAAAGACAAAATCAGATAAATATAAGAATTGAATAAAAGATAAGAATGTAAATTTTTAAAGTAAAAAGAGAAACTAATAGCTATCTAAATTTACAATAGAAATTTAAAATGAAAACATAAATTAAAAAAATTAAAATGCTGAGAATGGCGGCAATGACCTGTGTTGTGCTGTGTGTCTCTGGGTGTCCTGACCAATAATTTCTAGAGAAGTATCCTGTACTAGGCAGGCAGACCATCATTAAATAGCTGATGTATTAGCTAATGTATAGCTGGGAGTATTTTATCCACCCATGCTAAGTAATTCTAATCAAATTCTTTTTTATGTGCATTAATTTGCCTACAACATAGTGGATTTCCATGACTTATTTATACATACTTAATCTTCGTTAAGGCACTCCTACTTTCTGATTCCCCCATCCCCTGCCTCATCTCCACTTACACCTTTAAACACAGGTGTTCCCTTCATATTCCTTCATGGGACCTGTGTTCTACAATCATTTGTAAATGTATTTCTTTTCTCTTCTTTTTTCTTTTCTTTTCTTTTCTTTTCTTTTCTCTTCTCTTCTTTTATTTCTTTTTTCATTTTTTTTAAACTGGTCATTTTCTTAACTTCCATTTCAAATGTTTTCCCTTTTCCAGGACTCCCCTTCGGAAACTCCCTATCCCATCCTCCTTCCCCTGACCCTATGAGGGTGCTCCCCTACCCACCCTCTCCTGTCTTCCTGCCCTGGCATTCCCCTACACTGGTGCATCTAACCACCTCAGGCCCAAGGGCTTCTCCTCCCACAGATAACCAACAAGGTCATCCTCTACCACTTATGAGGCCAACTCCATGGGTCCCTCCATGTGTACTTTTTGGTTGGTGGTCTAGTCCCAGGAACTCCAGGGTATCTTGCCTGTTGACACTGTTGGTCCCTCCATGGGGCTACAAACTTCCTCAGCACCTTCAGTCCCCTCCCCATGCTCAGTCCAATGGTTGGCTGCAAGCATCCATCCTTTGTATTTGTCAGGATCTGTCAGAGCGTCACAGGAGAAAGCCATATCAAGCTCCTGTCAGCAAGCTATTCCGGCATCCACAATAGTGTCCAGGTTTGGTGACTGTATAAGAGATAGCTAATAAGCACTTACAAATGAGTGGATACCCTGTGTGTTCTTTTGTGACTGAGTTACCTCACTCGGGATGATATTTTCAAATTCCATCCATTTGCCTGTGAATTTCATGAAGTCACTTTTTTAATAGGTGAGTAGTATTCCATTGTGTAGATGTACCACACTTGCTGTATCCATTCCTCTGTTACAGGACATCTGGGTTCTTTCTAGCTTCTGGCTATTATAAATAAGGCTACTATGAACATAGTAGAGCATGTGTTTTTATTAGATATTGGAGTATCTTCTGTGTATAAACCCAGGAGTGGTATAGCAGGGTTCTCAAGTAGAAATATTTCCAATTTTCTGAGAAACTGCCAGACTTATTTCCATAGTAATTGTACGAGCTTGCAATCCCACCAGCAATGAAGGAATATTCCTCTTTCTCCATGTCATTGCCAGCATCTGTTGTCTCCTGAGTTTTTGATCTTAGTCATTCTGATTGGTGTGAGGTGGAATCTCAGGGTTGTTTTGATTTGCATTTCCTTGGTGACTAAGGATGCTGAACATTTCTTTAGGTGCTTCTCAGCCATTTGAGTTTTCTCAATTGAGAATTCTCTGTTTAGCTCTTGTCTTAGTCAGGGTTTCTATTCCTCCACAAACATCATGACCAAGAAGCAAGTTGGGGAGGAAAGGGTTTATTGAGCTTACACTTCCACATGGCTGTTGATCACCAGAGGAAGTCAGGACTGGAACTCAGGCAGGTTAGGAAGCAGGAGCTGATGCAGAGAGGCCATGGAGCGATGTTTCTTACTGGCTTGCTTCCCCTGGCTTGCTCAGCCTGCTCTCTTATAGAACCCAAGACTTCCAGCCCAGGGATGGCACCACGCACAAGGGGCCCTACCCCCTTGATCACTAATTGAGAAAATGCCCCACAGCTAGATCTCATGGAGGCACTTACCCAACTAAGCTCCCTTCTCTGTGATAACTCAGCCTGTGTCAAGTTGACACACAAAACCAGCCAGTAGAGCTCTGTTCTGCATTTTTAATAGGGTTATTTGTTTCTGTGGAGTCTATCTTCTTGAGTTCTTTGTATATATTGGATATTAGGCCTCTATCAAATGTAGAGTTCTTAAAGATCTTTTTCCAATCTCTTGGTTACAGTGTCTTTTGCCTTACAGAAGCTTTGAAATTTTATGAAGTCCTATTTGTAGATTCTTGATCTCAGAGCATTAGCCATTGGTGGTCTGTTTAGGAAATTTTCCCTTTTGCCCAGGTGTTTGAGGCTTTTCCCCACTTTGTCTTCTATTAGATTCACTGTCTCTGGTTTTATGTGGAAATCCTTGATCCATTTGGACTTGAGCTTTGTACAAGAAAGTAAGAATGGATCATTTTTGCACTCTTCTTCATGTTGACCACCAGTTGAACCAGCACCATTTGTTGAAAATTCTGTCTGTTTTCCACTGGATAGTTTTAGCTCCTTTGTCAAAGATCAAATGACCATAGGTGTATGGGTTCATTTCTGGGTCTTCAATTCTATTCCATTGATCTACATGCCTGCCACTGTACTAATACCATGCAATTTTAATTACCATTGCTCTGTAGTACAGCTTCATTCGGGTCAGGGATGGTGATTCTCCAGAAGTTCTTTTATTGTTGAGAATTATTGTTTTTGCTATCCTGGGATTTTGAGAATTGATCTATCTAAGTCTATGAACAGTTGAGTTGGAATTTTGATGGGGATTGCATTGAATCTGTAGGTTGCTTTTGGCAACATGGCCATCTTTACTATATTAATCCTGCCAATCCACGAGCATGGCAGATCTTTCCATCTCCGGAGGTCTTCTCGCTGTATATTGCTTTCACCATGTTTGTGTATGGGCCTTGAATTCCTGATCTTTCCAAGACTTTTAACATGAAGGGATGTTGAATTTTGTCAAATGCTTTTCAGCATCTAATGAAAGGATCATGTGGATTTTTTTCTTTGAGTTTGTTTTTGTAGTGGATTACATTAATGGATTTGTGTATATTGAGGCATCCTTGTATCTCTGGCATGAAGCCTATTTGATTGTGGTGAATGATGGTTTTGATGTGTTCTTGGATTTGGTTTCCTAGAATTAATTGAGTATTTTTGCGTTGATAATCATACGGGAAATTGGTCTGAAGTTCTCTTTCTTTGTTGTGTCTTTGTGTGGTTTTGAACTGTGGATTCATAGAACTAATTGGGTTGTGTTCCTTCTGTTTTTATTTGGGAAATAATTTGAAGAGAATTGGTATGAGATGTTCTTTGAAGATCTGATAGAATTCTAAACCCATCTGGGCCTTTTTTTTCTTTAGGAATTATGGAACAGTTTAGATGGTTTATCTGATCCTAAGTCAATTTTGTTGTTTTGTATCGATCTAGAAAATTGCCCATTCATCCAGATTTTCCAGTTTTGTGAAATTAGGCTTTTATAGTAGGATCTGATAATATTTTTAATTTCCACAGTTTCTGTTGTTATATCTCCCTTTTCATTTCTGATATTGTTAATTTGGATACTGTCTGTGTGTCTGCTGGTTAGTCTGGCTAAGGGTTTATCTATCTTGTTGACTTTCTCAAAGAACCAGTTTCTTGTTTTGTTGATCCTTTGTATAATTCTTTGTTCCTAATTGGTTGTTTTCATCCCTGAGTTTGATTATATCCTTTCTTTTACTCCTCTTGGGAATATTTGGTTCTTTTTGTTCTAGAGCTTTAAGGTGTACTGTTAAGATGCTAGTGTATACACTCTCCAGTTTCTTTTGTAGGCACTCAGAATTATGAGTTTTCTTCTTAGCACTAATTTCATTGTGTTCCAAAAGTTTGGGTATGTTTTGCCTCCATTTTCATTAAATTCTAAAAAGTCTTTAATCTCTTTCCTTATTTCTTTCTTGACAAAGTTATCATTGAGTAGGGTATTGTTCAGTTTCCATGTATACGTGGGCTTTTTGTTGCTTTTGTTGCTATTAAAGACCAGCCTTAGTTTGTAGTGAACTGATAGGATGCATGGGATTATTTCCATATTCTTGTATTTGTTGATGCCTATTTTGTGACTGATTATATGGTCAATTTTGGAGAAGGTACCACAAAAGGTGTTGAGAAGAAGTTATAACTTCTGTTAGTTTCACTGTGTCTCTGTTTAGTTTGTATTTCCATGATCTGTCCATTGATGAGAGTGGAGTGTTGAAGTCTCCCCCTATTATTGTGTGAGTTGGAATGTGTCCTTTAATAAAATTTCCTTTATGAATGTGGGTGCCCTTGCATTTGGAGCATAGATGTTCAGAATTGTGAGTTCTTCTTGGTAGATTTTTCTTTTCATGAGTATGAAGTGTCCTTCCTTATCCTTTTTGATAATTTTTGGTTGAAAGTAGATTTCATTCAATATTAAAATGGGTACACCAACTTGTTTCTTGGGACCATTTGCTTGGAAAATTGTTTGGCAGCCCTTTATTCTGAGGTAGTGTTTGTCTTTGACACTGAGGTATATTTCCTGTAGGCAGCAAAATGATGGGTGCTGTTTATGTACCCAGTCTTTTAGTCTATGTCATTTTATCGAGGAATTGAGTCCGTTGTTATTAAGAGATATTTAGAAATAGTGATTGTTGCTGCCTGTTATTTTGATGTTATTTTTATATTTGTATGGCTATCTTCTTTTGGGTAAGTTGAAAGAAGATAAGTTTCTTGCTTTTTCTAGGGTATAGTTCCCTTTCTTTTGTTCATGTTTTTCATCTGTTATCCTTTGGAGGGCTGGATTTGTGGAAATACATTGTATAAATTTGGGTTTGTTATGGAATATCTTGGTTTCTCCATCTATTTTAATTTAGAGTTTTGCTGGGTATAATATCCTGGTCTGACATTTATATTCTCTTAGTGTCTGCATAACATCTGCCCAGGGTCTTCTAGCTTTCATAGTCTCTGGTGAGAAGCCTGGTATAATTCTAAAAGTTTGTCTTTATATGTTACTTGACATTTTTCTCTTACTGTTTTTAATATTCTTCCTTTGTTTTGCACTTTTGTTGTTTTGACTATTATGTAACAGGAGTTATTTCTTTTCTGGTCCAATCTTTTTGGAGTTCTATAAGCTTCTTGAATGTTTATGAGCATCTCTTTCTTGACGTTAATGGAAGTTTTCTTATAATTTTGTTGAAGATATTTATTGGCCCTTTAATTTGGAAGTCTCCACTCTCTTCTATACCTATTATCCTTACATTTGGTCTTCTCATTGTGTCCTGTATTTCCTGGATGTTTTGGGTTAGGAGCTTTTTGCCTTTCACATTTTCTTTGACTGTTGAGTCAATGTTTTCTATGGTTATCTTCTGCTGCTGATATTCTCTCTTCTATCCCTTGTATTCTTTTGGTGATACATGTATCTATGACTCCTGATCTCTTTTCCTCAGTTTTATATCTCCAGGGTTGTCCAGCTTTGTGTTTTCTTTGATGTTCCTATTTTCACTCTTATATGCTGGACCATTATTTTTCCAATTCCTAACCCCAATTGATTGTGTTTTCCTTCAGGTAATTTTTGAGAAATCATCATGCATGACAGAGGGTATTTATGTTTGTCCATTTATAGAACCATACATTTATTTTTTTAAATGAAATATCTTTCTAGTAATGTAAGTATTTCATTGAGTACTTATTGAAACATAGATGAAAAACATCAACTTTACCCACTGTTGTTGCCTGGAAATGTTTGTAATCTTCACATATTGCTGGCTCATAGAACAAATAAGGAGTGAGAGTCAAGAGCAATAGTGTTGTGGATGTTTTGAAATTCTACATTAATCAACTACCTTTAGAATGATAATTATAATGTGAATTTCAACTATACTCTTATTGGATAAAAAAGCAAGTAATAATCTCCTAATTCATATTTTTATATAAAGGTTTTGAGTATAGGTTCTTAAAAATACATTTATTTTATTTTGTATGTATCATTGTTTTGGGCCTGCATAGATGTATGTGCACTAAGAATATGTGTGGTTCCTTTTGAGATTAAAGGAGGGGGTTGCATCCTCTAGAACAGGTAGTACAGACAGTTGTGCACCACCATATAGTCACTGGAAATTGAGCCTGAATTCTCAGTAGAAGCAAGTTGTCTTAATGTCTGGGTCATTTCTCTAGCCACTGCTTATGGGCTTTTGCATAAGAGCCTTATGTGTTATAATTTTATGGATGGACGTGTGGGCATTTACAGAGGGCAGATGTAAATTTTCTTATGGCAGAATATATAGGGATAGGCATATGGAAGACCTGGAGGGCCATGATGCTAACACATTTGTAACCTAAAGATACTACCAAGCACAAATCTAACAGAGTGCCAAATAAATGGATTTTTAAGTAGATCATAATGAAATTTGAAGCAATTATTAGAAATTAGCACTTTGTAATATACTAAGGGAGGAACAATTCTGTGTCTTTGTAGGGAATACTTTTGAGAATGTTTTGAACATACTTGTGTTCAGTTTCCTATGACAAGTCTATGATTTCTTCTTTCTGTACAAATTAACATTATTAAGCATTCTAAATGAGTTTAATTTTATGTACATCTCTTACATTCATATATATTGTCACCTAACATTTGTTTTCTGACCACTCGCTAGCTGTTGTGCTACCAACTAGTTTATCCCAGTCAAGAACTATTCATTGGCATTAGACTTTAAATCTCTTACCTTCATTGGTCCAATTCTCATCTCATGATAAAATGATAAAATTACTGTGTAATTCAGTCATGTCTTCTATGAACAGATGACTATAAATATAGATTATCAGGAATTAAGCTATTACCTCCTGGTGAGTGACAACTGTATTTAAAAACTGCTTTTCATTAGTACTGTGGAAGCAGAGATGATGAAATATAAGGAAAGACATTACTGCAATTTAGAGTCCATTTCGATAGCAGAGGTAGAAATAGAAGTATTTATGTATGTATGTGTGTATGTATGTATGTATGTATGTATGTACGTATGTTTGTATACGTAATATTAGTATTTTAATTATACAGTCTTGAAAAATGGAGTATGAAAAAGCAATGAAGAAGAACTGTGATACATATAGAAGTTGGGGTATTTATGCCCGAAGAAAATATTCTAGACAAATGAGACAACAAATATAAGGTACCAAATATAAGGCAAAGGCAATACTATTTATAAGAGCAAAGATTCATGGCCATTTAAGGAGATAAACCATGCCTAATTTCTTCTGACTGTTGGTCCTGCCAATGTTGTTTTTATTTATTTATTTATTTATTTATTTACTTACTTACTTACTTACTTACTTACTTATGTCACTTTGTTTTATGTTCTTAACAAGATCCATTTAAATTCTTAGATAGTCATAACATCTGTTGTCTGGGCCTTGAGGAAGTGGAAGTTCAAATGTCTTGTGAAGCCAGATGACCTATTATTCTCAACTTATATTTCAATAACTATAGTCTGAAGAAGTCAGAATATCAGAGTAGTAGATAAATCATATTATAGTCATATATTGGATATAATAGTTACATTTTAAAATATGAATTTGACAAGTCCAAGCAACTATCTAGTCCATAATGCTAAACTGAGCAACAAATAAAGAACTATGTGTTGAATCATTTAAGTCTATGACCTAAAATAAGACTTTCCTTCCTTAAGGCTTGGCCACAGCTCCACAAAAGTAACTCACAACAATTATAATTCACCCATACAACAGAACATATATTCTTAAATGTACATATTCTGATTGGCCGGAGTCATAATGAAGATTTCACTTTTAGTTATAAATTATTATTTTGTGTATGCAGTTGTTTGAGATCCTATAATGTAGTTTCCTAACGAATAATACTAAGTAATCATAATTACCACAAAAGTTAAAAAACGTTAAAAATAATGTGAAACCTTTGGATATGGATATTATCAAAAATGATACCTAATAATGTTAATAACTCATTTATTTAAATAAATTCACCTCTACTTGTAGAATATAGTATAATCTTATGATCAGTGTGAACCAAACAAAAGCATATCCATATAAATGGATTATTTTTTTCTTGTAGTTGTATGTATTATAGATTAATGGGAAAATGACAAACTTTATTCCTTAAATGAATTTAACTATAGCAGATTAATCTTACTTAATTTTAAAGACTATCTTTAATTTTAAAGACTATCCTTAATTCATTATCTTTAAATTAATATAAAACTATGTAAAAAAATTATACTTTTAGAACTTATTTTTTATTCACTTTATTTAACAAATCCTGGAATCAAAACAAGGTATAGAGAATATATTACAGCTTTAAAAATTGTCCTCCTGTTATGGTTGGTTTAGTCAGATCATATTATCTCAAAGTCCTCAAGAATGATTGATACCAAAGTTAGAGAAATCTTTCATCTTGTACTTCAAATAAAATGGTACATAGAAAAAAATGTAGGGCATCAAGGCCCCAAGTGAACCAGAAAGACTAAAAATGGTGAGTGCCTAACTACACAAATGATTAATAAAATCTATAACAGAATGCTTCTACTGTTTATAGAATATCATAACATTATAAGATTATCTGTCCTTAGTGTTAAACCAAATTCCTTGCTTGCATACACTTAACACACTATTTAAAAAATACATTATAATAAAGTGTATAATCAGGCAATGGGTTTTTTACTATACAGAAATCCAAACTGAACTGCTTAAAGAGGAAAGCAGTAAATAGGCACACAACTAAAGGGATCTTCTGGGTAAGTGGCATTTGCTTTAACTTTGTAAGTTCCACTCAATATTACTGAAGATGATAATTATGTTATGCATAGGATAAACCACAAATTTCTCCATGACAAAATTTATAGTGAGTGTTATGAATTAAGAAAGCAACTATTATCATAATTATCAATATTCAAGCAAATCCGAAGACATCATACATTCTTAGGTGTCAGAATGCCTTTTGAGGATAAAATATTTGGGCAAATTGCAGTCACTGTAGTACATGACTGCAGTAAACATGCCATAATTGGCTGCAATATCCATTTCAAAGAGAATTCTACCTGACTCTGAACAAACATGAGTTTTCAAATAGAGAAAACATAAAAACTCAATGTTTTTGTCATTAGCAGGTATTTTAAAACTGTTTTAGAATTCCCAAAGGTAAAAACTACATAGTTTAATATTAATTTAAAGTTTTCTTTTTTATTAATTCTTTGAGAACTCAATGAAATGTGGTTTGATTATACCACACTAACAGACTTTCCAGGATCAAGCCCTGCTACTTCCACACCTGCAGAACATTGAGATCCTCCCTCCCTCTGTGTTAAGTACATCAGCTCTAATTTGAGCTGCCTGTATACTGTTAGATATACGATATCTATTGATGCATGGTCACCACACCAAAATCGTACATACCGCGAGAGAAACCTGACTCTCTTTCTCTCAGCAGCTATCAATTGTCACTAGCTCCTCAGCTGTGGCTGAGACTTATGATCTCTTTTCTACTTCATGCTGGGATAGTCTCTCTTTCGATCTTATGCAGGGACTGGACATGCTGTCCTAACAGCTATGATCTCACATGAGCAATTGTTCTGCTGTGTCCAGCACAGTGTTTTCTGATACTCATCTCTAGCCTCATGCTCATACAAATTCTCTAACCACCCATTTGTAATGATTTCTAAGAGTAGGGAGAAGGAGGTATGATATAGATACGCTATTTAGCAGGGAGCATTCCACCACCTCTTATTCTGTGCACCTGAATTAGATATGGCTCTGTGTATGGAATAGACACGTAATAAAAATAAGAAGCTTTGTTGGTGAACATTCTAAGAGTCACTAATTTATTAGTGCAAATATACATCATTAAGAGTTGATTTAATGGTATTTTCATTTAGCCAAATAGTAGCAATCATTTTTTTCTGAGGTCATGGGGCTTTTCTAGGCAGAGGGTCCTGGTCTTAATAACGTGACAGAATTTTTTTTCATTTGCTGAGAAACAGGCCTTAAATCTAACCTGAAAGTCTTTGGCTACTGCCATGATTTCTATGGCTGTTGCACTACAGGATGTGTTCTGCCAGATAATTCATTATTGGAGGTGGCTGTTAAGTTCTGTTTTTAATAGCGGAAGAATACTCCATTCTTCAATTGAGGACCTTCTAGATTGTTTCTGTTTCCTGGTTATTATGAATAATATCATTTTGAACATTCTTAAGCATGTCTTCTTGTGATAAAATGGATTATCCTTTGAGTGTATGTCTAAGTGTGCCCTAATTGGGTCTTGAGGTAGATCGATTCCCAATTTTCTAAAGAAGCTCCATATTGATTTATGTAAGTATGGACTTCCAATAGCAATGAAGAAATCATGCCCTCACTCTATGTCCTCACCAGCTTGAACAGGGACTTTGTTGTTGTTCATAGCAATTCTGACAGGTTTAAGATGGAATCTCAAAGTAATTTTGATTTACATTTTCCTGATGACAAAAAAAAAATGATCAAAATTCTTTAAGTATTTCTTGGCCATTTGAGAAACCTCTGGTGAGAATTCTGTTTAGATCTGTATCTCATTTTTAATTAAATTATTTGGTTTATTGATTTACTTTCAGAGATCATTTCTACAGTTCATTATTTTTAAACTCACTAATTGTTAAGAATATCAAACAGTTGAAAATATTTCTCAGTCACTATGGTTACCTTCATATCCTCCCAGGAGCCTCCAGTGTCCCAGGTCTCCTGCTTGTTCCAAAGTTGCACCACAATGATTTGACTCTCTCCAAGCCCTGCCATCATGACACACACTCTATCCACATCTGCTACCCAAAACGTTCGTCATCCCAATTGTCTCTCCCATACAATTCCCTCTTTCCATCCACTTCCAGTGTCTATTTTATGTCCCCTTCTGAAAAAACTTCAAGAATCATTCTTTGGGCCTTCCTTGTTACTTAGCTTCTTTTGGATCTGTGGGCTGTAGCATAATAGCGGTTGTTGTCCTGTGATTTATGGGTAATATCCACTTATAAGTAAATATATATGATGCATGCCTTTTTGAGTCTATAATACCTTATTAAGGATAGTATTATCTAGTACCATCAATTTGCCTGCAAATCTCATAAAGTCTTTGATTTTAATAGCAGTATTTCATTGTGTAAATGCATCACATTCTCTCAATCCACTCTTCAGTTGAGGGACATCTAAGTTGTTTTTGTTTGTGAATATTACTAGTAAACCTCCTAGGAACACAGCTGAGCAGGTGTCCTTGTAGTATGGTGCAACATATTTTGAGTATATGTGCAGAAATGGTATAGCAGAGACAAGGTAGAGCTATTCCAATTTTCTGAGAAAATGCAACGTTGATTTCCAAAGTGGTTTATAGATTTTCACTGCTAACCTCAAGGAAAGATTGTTCCCCTTGCTTCTCATCCTCTCCAGCATGTGCTGTCACCTGAATTGTTCATCTTAGTTACTGTTACAGGTGTGAGATGGAATCTCAGTGGGGTTTTGATTCATATTTCCCTGGTTACTAAGGGTATTGAACATTTATTTGCTACTGTTATGAGTCAACATGTAATTATCTTATAGGCAGATTGATATGCAACTCTTTATAGGTCATTTGTCCACCTTCAATGAGTCACTACTCATAGGCTAAAAGAACATATTATAGACACATTTAGCAATGAAGGGAGATATAACATTAGCACACAAAAATTAATATCCTTCCTGTATACAAAAGACAAATATAATGAAAAAAAAGAAACTATTATTCAGAATGGTCTTGGGGGGGGGGAAGACTTGGAATAAATATAAATATATGTGTGTGTGTGTGTGTGTGTGTGTGTGTGTGTGAATCTTTAAAACATTGAACGATGGAATTCAAGAAGACTGTAGAAAAGAGAAAGACCTCTCATGATTAAGTATTTGCAGGAGGAATGACCATGTTACCTAAATTTATTTACCAATTCAATAAAATGCTCATCAAATTTCAAATTCAACTCTTCACAGAAATAAATGTAAAAAATTTGAATTTAAAATTAAAACACAAACAAACTATATAATCAAAGTAATCCTTATTAGTAAAATTATTGATGAGGTATTACCATCTCAGATTCCAAGTTATGCTATAGATATACAATAATTAAATAGCATTGGATAGTATATAATGCCATCAGTGTCATTGGTATTCTGGTAAATGCAAGGAAAAAGCAAAGTGCAATATCTGAATATTGCCTTGGTGTAATGCTGGACCAGCTTAGATAAAACACAGCTATTGCCTTTTATAATCCTCTTGTCATGATTTTGTGATGTGTAAGATGTCACTTTGAAAAGGGGTGGATTTGTATTGATTATTCTTTATAGTCAGCTTCTTTAACTTAGATTTTATGGTGCTAAGACAAGCAGCCAGAATCTATGTGTTACAGTTTCTAAATAGTGTCATATTAGCTCGATGACAGAATAAAAAAGAGAAAGTTAAATGAGCACCAGCATTCATCTTCTCAGTTCTTTGATTGTAGCAAGGCTTTCCCAGCTGAACAGAACTTAACCCAGAAAAATTTTTCCTTCCTGAAAGTATTTTTTCATCAAACTAACTCTTACATATACAAAATTAATCATTTACCAGTATTTGTTCTTCTCTCTGTTAAAATCAGAATAATGAAATTTAATTCACTTTATTATAAAAATTACCAAACTTTAAAGTTTACTGCTATATACATGCATTTATATATTTAGCAATTAGATTTGTTCATTGATTTATATGTTACTAATTACTAGGAATTAATATGATATTAATTAATGTGGTACAAGTATAAACAATATAGCTGATGGCCAACTCTGAAAACATACATAAAACTTGCTGACATATGTAATAGTTACTTTTCTGTTTCTATGACCAAAAGTAACTTAGGAAAGAAAAAACTTATTTCAGGTTACTATACCCAGAGGGATAAGAGTCCTATAACCAGCAGGAGGCATAGCAACTAGATTAGGAAGCAGTGTGCTCATAGTATTAACCACAAGCATGAAGCAGAGAGGGAATAGAGTTGAGTGTATAAATACTCAAAGCCTACCCTCCATTATGTAAGTCATCGAGCAAGGCCAACCACTTATGCCTTTGCACACAGAGCTAACAACTGGGAACCAACCATACAAATATTTCAGCCGGCAGTGAACAAACATTCTCATTCAAACTACTACATTCACTTCCTGGTTCCTACAGGCTTGGGGCATTTTCACGATACAAAAACCATTCAGTCTAACTTAAAAAGTCTTCTTAGTACCTTTGCAGTCTTAAGAGTATTCAAAAGATTAATGAACCTACTGAAACTGAAAGCAACCTTATAATTGTAAACACTGTAAAATCTAAATGCAAAGTACAACATTTCAACATTTAATAGCATATAATATGTATTAATATTTCACAAGAGAGTAATGAGAGAAAATTGAGGAAATATTAGTCAAAAGATATCAAGTCCTGTAACTCCCTGTCTGATATCAAAGAGCTTAGGTGGTTCTGTGATTTCTGCTTCCCTGCTTGCATCCTTTGCCTCTAATTCTATGTAACTGTCCTTGGGACAGTTCTTATGTTTCTGTCCTCTCCATCATCTTGTGGTATCTAACGTAATAGCTCACATTCAAAGAAAAATATGTTAACTATTGTCATGAGAATATATTATTAGATTTTCAAGTGAAGGAAAATAAATATGACTTTAAACATTGCCTCTAGCAAGATCAATTATGTTCTTTTTGTTTTGACTTTTGTTTGCTTAATAGTTTGTTTTTGGAATCTGCTTGAGGTAGCTGCACATTGAACAGGCTGGCATTACGAGTACATATGGGATATGAACGTTATCTGTTAATCTGAAAATGTGATTGCAGAAGTAATATTTTGAATTGGTACATGTAACAATTTAATAAAAATTGTTTAACTTAGCTTTTTTTATTTATTCCTCAAGAATTACTATATGACAATTACAAAATATATATATATATATGGGTGTGTGTGTGTATTTGATAATTTATATAGAAATTCTTGTAGAACTAAATAAGAAAGGATAAGCTAAGCACTTTTCATTAAATGTTACATGTACCAGTTTCAAATATTACTATTACTTTTGCAATCACATTTTCAGACTAACAGATAACATATACATATGTGTGTGTGTATATATATATATATATATATATATATATATATATATATACACACACATATGTGTGTGTGTGTATTTGTGGGAATGCAAGTCTATGTTGCTATATTTACATGCTTGTATGTACCCAAAAGCAAATGCATCCATGTTCTTGTAGAAGCCAGAAGTCTATATCAAATGAGCTCCTCAGCTACTTCCCACTGTATCTTTTGAGACACAGACTCTGATGAACTCATATCTCATCTACTTGATAGAGATGACTAATTAATTAACCCTTTAAATTCTCCTTTCTCTCTTCCTGGCCAAAGCTGGCTGGTATGGACTTAATGGTTTGCTTTTCACAAGATTCTAAATGTTTGAACTCAAGTTCCTTTGTTTGTGTGGCAGGTAATTGTCTTTACCAAATCAGCCATTAAAAGTCCTTTATATGCACTCCCATAACATAGTACAATTTCTCACATTTTCTGAATCCTATGTAAACTTTTGTTCTCTCCTTGCTGTCTTTAAGAATCCTAAAAAATTACGTTCTTTCTATGAATAACAGTCATTTTGTGAGATACAGTTTTTACTTTAATTGAAAATATTTTCTTTACTTACATTTCAGAAGTTATCCCCTTTCCCTATTTCTCTCCTTCCCGGAAACCCCCTATCCTATCTTCCCTTTCCCTGTTTCTCCATTTCCCGGAAACCCTCTATCCCATCTTCCCTCCCCCTGCTTCTATGAGGGTACAACTCTACCCAACCACCCACCTTCAATTCTCCTACACAGGAGCATCTATCTGCCTTCATAGGACCAAGGGCCTCTCCTTCCACTGATGCCTGAAAAGGCCACCCTCTGCTACATACGCAGCTGGAACCATGTGTACTCCTTGTTTGGTGACTTTGTCCCTGGGAGCTATGGGTGGGTCTGTTTGGTTGATATTGTTGTTCTTTCTATGAGTTTGCAAACCTCTTCAGCATCTCAGTCCTTTCTCTAACTCCTTCACTGGGTACCCCGTGCTCAGTCTAATGTTTCGCTGCCAGCATTCACAAATTTGTATTTGTAAGGCTTTGGCAGGGCCTCTGAGGAGACAGCTATATCAGGCTCCTCTCAGGAAGGATTTCTTGGCCTCCACAATAGTGTCTGGGTTTGGTAACTGTATATGGGATGAATCCCCAGGTGGGACAGTCTCTAGATAGCCTTTCCTTCAGTCTCTGCTCTACACTTTGTCTCCATATTTGCTTCCATGAGTGTTTTGTTCCCCTTTCTAAGAAGGACAGATGCACCCACATTTTGTTCTTCCTTCTTCTTGAATCTCATATGGTCTATAAATTGTATCTTGGGCATTCAGAGCTTTTGAGCTAATATCCAATTATCAGCGAGTGTTTACCATGTGTGTTCATTTGTGATTGGGTTACTTCACTCAGGAAGATATTTTCTAGTTCCATTCATTTGCCTAAGAATTTCATGAGTTCATTGATCTTAATAGCTGAGTAGTACTCCATTGTGTAAATGTACCACATTTTCTGTATCCATTCCTCTGTTGAAGCACATCTAAGTTCTTAACAGGTTCTGGCTGTTATACATAAGGATGCTATGAACATAGTAGAGCATATTGATGGAAAATCTTTTTAGGTATATGTCCAGGAGTGGTATAGCTGGGCCTTGAGGTAAAACTATGTCCAATTATCTGAGGAACCACCAGATTGATTTCCAGAGTGATGGTACCAGCTTGCAATAACACCAGCAATGGAGGAGTATTTCTCTTTCTCCACATCCTGGCCAGTATCTACTGTCATGTGAGTTTTTTATCCTAGCCATTCTAACTGATATGAGATGGAATCTCAACAATGTTTTGATTTGCATTTCCCTGACCACTAAGGATGTTGAACATTTCTTTAGGTGCTTCTTGACCACTCGATATTCCTCAGTTGAAAATTCTTTGTTTAGCTCTATACTCCATTTTAGTAGGGTTATTTGATTCTCTGGATTTTAACTTCTTGAGTCCTTTGTATATATTGGATATTATCCCTCTATTGGATGTAGGATTGGTAAAAATTTTTCCTAATCTGTTGGTTGCCATTTTGTGCTATTTACAGTGTCCTTTGTTTTACAGAAGCTTTGCAGTTTTATGATGTCCCATTAGTTAATTCTTGATATTAGAGCCTGAGCCATTGGTGTTCTGTTCAGGAAATTTTCTCCTTTGCCCATTGGTTCGAGGCTCTTCCCCACTTTCTCCTCTATACATTTCAGCAAACCAGTAGCCAATATCAAACTAAATGGAGAGAAACTTGTAACAATCTCACTAAAATCAGGGACTAGACAAGGCTACCCATTCTCTCCTTATCAATTCAACATAGTACTTGAAGTTCTAGGGAGGGCAATTAGACAACAAGAGAAGGTCAAAGGGATACAAATTGAAAAGAAGAAGTCAAAATATCACTATTTTCAGATGATATGATCATATACTTAAATGACCCCAAAAATTCCACCAGAGAACTCCTAAACCTAATAAACAACTTCAGCAAAGTGGCTAGATATACGATTAACTAAAAAAATCAGTAGCCTTCCTCTACTTAAAGAATAAACAGGCTGAGAAAGAAATTAGGGAATCGTCACGCTTCACAATACATGCAAATGATCTTAGATACCTTGTTGTGACTCTAATCAAGCAAGAGAAACATCTGTATGACAAGAACTTCAAGTCTCTGAAGAAAGAAATTGAAAATCTCAGAAGATGGAAAGATCTCTCATGTTCATGGATTGGCAGGATTAATAAGTGAACATGGCCATCTTGCCGAAAGCAATCTACAGATTCAATGAAATCCCAATCAAAATTCCAAATCAATTCTTCTTAGAGTTAGAAATTCATTTGTAATAACAAAAAAAAAAAATCCCAGGATAGTGAAAACTATTCTCAACAATAAAAGAACTGGGGGGAGTCACCGTCCCTGACATCTACTGTAGTACAGAGCAATAGTGATAAAAATTGTATAATATTTTACAGAGAAAGACAGGAAGATCAATGGAATGAATTTAAGAAGCAGAAATGAACCTACACACCTATCTTCACTTGATGTTTAACAAAGGAGCTAAAACCATCCAGTAGAAAAAAGACAACATTTTTAAGAAATGATGCTGATTTAACTGGCTGTCAGCATGTAGAAAAATCGACCCATTCTTATCTTCTTGTACAAAGCTCAAGTCCGTGTGGATTTTGTGGGACATTTAACTGCTTTTATTAATGTTTTGGAATAAATGAATTGAGAAGAATGAGAAATGAATGGTCTTTAAATACTTTGTATATTTTTATTCAGTGAATGTAAGAAACTTATTAGCCTCATGTATTGTTGAGAATTGTTGTCCTTTAATGAATCTAATATTGATAATTCACTCTGGTTTCTCTTTTAGGTGTCCAGATTTTGAGTAGACATCAAGCAGAGGATTATGCAAATTATAGCAACCCTCTGGATTTCAGGTTCTCCTGTAGGAACATGCTCCAATAAGATCAGAACCCACATATGGCCCAAGGTCCCTCCTTGCATTCAAAATTCCAAATGTCTTCAAATGCACCCATAGAAACCAGTTTCCAAATTTATCAAGAGCCTGCAAGGAATTTGCCTTTCCAAGTGTGTCAGAGTCTCCTAGTGATCCCAGGAAGTCCAGTGCAATCGAGTCTTTAAGTCCTTGAAAGCGACCTCTGTCGGCAAGAGTCCCAAGGTCCATCCAGAAAATCGAGTATACAAATGCAACCAGGTCCTGTAATGGGCCCACGTTTACCAACTCTGAGAAGTCTCTTAGTGCGTCCAAGTCATCAGATACCTTCAAGATCCTCAGTGAGATCTGGTTTCCAGGGTTCTCTAGGATCTATGGTGCTGTCACCGAATTATGGTGGCCAACAAGCGGGCCTTGTGGCTCCAAGGAAGCATTGGAAAATATGCACTGTATACACCAAGGAACAAAGGTGCCTGCTGCAAGAACACTTTGTTACATGCACATATCCAAACCTGGAGGAACACATGTCTCTGGCATTATCGATTGGTGTGACAGCGAATGACATCCAGATCTGGTTCAAGAATATTCGAGCTAAGTCCAAGCAGGCGAATCTCCAGAATGTTCCAGAAGCACTGCCAGAGACAAATGGAGGCTCTGAAGCTGTTTCTGAGTCAATCCATTTTCCTGATTCCTTACCTGTTGTTGCCTCTAGCAATGGAAAGTTCATGTGTTCAGGCACATTTCCTATGGATTCCATTCAAAAACTCAACTGCAGCCAGGAATCTTCTCTGCATTGTGATCAGGTCTGTGATAGTGCCAGGTGTAGTCAACAAGAATACCTGCTTGATGGCCATGCCCCTGTTACAGCTGAGGACTCTGGTCAGTCAGTAGCAGTTCAAGTCCAGACTAGCCTAGCAGTAGCTGCAGTAGCCATGCTAGCTTCCACCCAAGGTCCAGAGGAGGTGGTCATGGCAGAGGAAGATAAGGACAGTCACAGACCTGGATCTCCAGTTTGAGAGGGTTTCATCTGCCACAAGGCCTGGATCAGAGCACCCAGGGCTCTTTGTCATGATTCACAAACAATAAAAGGAATTCATTATGATTTCCAAACAAATTTTTTAAAAAAAGAAAAAAAGAATATTCCTTCCTTATTGTTGAATTATGTTTTTAAATAAAAGAAAAAAATTACTGAAATAAAGATGTCCAGATTTTGAAACTGATAGTCATCTTCAAATTTATATTATTTAAAATAAAATCCATTATTTCCTTTCGAATGAAACAACATGATGTTGCTTTGAATTATTATTTATTCTGCAGAATTCTTTTCCAAGTCTTTCACAAAATTTTCATTGTATTAACTCATTTTTATTAAGTTTGACCTGTTTATCATTTCCACCTTTCTGTTTTACTTTTGGGTAAGTAATAAACTAATAGCATGTGGGAAGAATTTTGCATTTTCAAGATAGTATTTCTCTCATTCATAGACCTCTTCAGTATGGATGTTGGCCTATGTACAAAGAGCTTTGGTAAACTTTCTGTGAAGTCAACAAAATTCATTTAAAGTACACTTCAGTAGCAGGGTACTTTGTACTCATCACATCACTTGCTTTCTAATTCCTCATTTTCAGGAATTACTGAAAATGTTTACTTTGTTTACAGTTTCTACATCATTTTAAAATTACTTGTCTGTGTATAAAAGACATAGGTTTAACCTTAACTCACTCTGCTATGTTCATACTTTTCTTATTCCTTCCTTATTCTAAACTCTTAATCATTACGTAATCTGTTTGACAGAGATTTTGATATCATACTGATTTCTGTGGAGAGGAATATGGCTGATCTTAAGCATGTGTGTATGCATCCCTTTCCTTGTACTACCTATTTTGCTCTGTAGTTGTTAAAACTGTCACAAAAGACCCTGACACCAAAATAGCATTACAAAGTTTAAGTTCTAGATGAATGTTATTCACTTCAGTATTCTTTCCTTACAAATTGATATTCTAAGAATGATCTTTCTGAATGGGCTGTGGTGGTTCATGCCTTTAATCCAAGCAGTTGGGAGGAAGAGGCAGGTGGATTTCTGAGTTTGAGGCCAGCCTGGTCTACAGTACAGAGTGAGTTCCAGGATAGCCAGGGCTACACAGAGAAACCCTGTCTTGAAAAACAAAAAAACAAAAACAAACACAACAAAAAAAGAATGATCTTTCTTATATAATACTTATGAATGCTAATTAAACTGACACTTGGATGACAGAGCAGAAATTGTGTTTATATTAAAGATTTCTTTACAACTAACAAAATTAATGAATAATTTTGAGCAGCTGAGATTCATCACTATCATCAGCAGGCCACATTCACCCTGAGTTCCTTTCAGATTATTAAGAAAGTTATGTTTTTATGATTTTATGCCTTGATAAATAATCATACTTCTATATTGTCCATGAGCTGAGTTCTAGAATAGTATTTACAAGTTTTCATAATCAGTACCATTGCTAAAACTCAATCTGTTGTACAACAGAATCTTTCCCTTGAAGCAAAGCACTGGCCTACCAATCCACTCCAGCCATAGAGGAAGGTAGGCTAAATTCACCTCTACCTTGGTTTGTGTTGTCTTATAATTCTATATTTTATTATTTTCATTTAGAAATCTGTTTTGTTTTCTAGCAAAAGATGATAAGAGTGTGGATTGGAACTGGAGGGAAGATAAGAAGGATCTGGGAGGAGGAGGAAAAGGGGAAACCTTAGTCTGGATATATCATGTCAGAAAAATATTTTCAGCAAAGCATGAAAGATATAAAAGCTAACTCGATTATAGTCACTATAATCATCACCAATTATTGAAGAGTAATATTTTCTTTCTCCCTTATTGTTTGTCTTGGAATCTACTAATTGGAGATATACACAAATCTCCCCTTACACACTGACTGGAGACTGTTAATCAGCATGTTCTACTTAGCTAACTAGTGATTGTGTGTGTGTGTGTGTGTGTGTGTGTGTGTGTACGTGTGTATGATTATTTATGAATGTTTGTGTGTGAATGTTTGTGTATGCATGAGTGTATGTTTGTTGACATGTTTGTGTGTATGTGTGTATCTGTTTGTGAAACATATAGAAATGCTTTTATATTTTCTTATGTTCTTTTCGTTGTATAACTTGTAGATGCACTTTTTCTTTGTGATTTTAAACAGAAAGGTATTGACTCTGATAAAATATTTGAAATTAGTATTTGCAAGTATTTCTTACTATATTATTGAGGTCGGACATTTCACTTTCCTTATACTTTGCAGGTTTTTTTTTTTTTATAGGAAGTGTGTTCCTAACAGCTAACCTTTGAAAAGAAGCAGTCAAACACTGTTCATGTCTAGTGTCTACTAAGAGCATCAGAATTATAACTCTACTGCCATCTAGTGATCAACAAATATCTAATATTCACACTGTACATTTTACCCCATTTCCAGAATTGTATAAAGGAAGAAAATATGAACTTAAAAATCAGAAATTTACTATAGAAAAGGACCTCTGGACTATATGGATATGAGCCTGGCTTTTATTTCAACATTTGTGTATCTTTATGCAGAAGCTCTTACCTACTCATATTAATTTTGCATATCATCAGAATATATTCTTCAAATTATTTGCAGGGGTTGTTTTGTTTTATTATTTTTGTGCTGGTGGTATTCTATTACAAAATGACTATTCAGCATGTTTTTCCTAGAATGCTTTTCTGTTTAGTTTCCAGACTATTACAATAGCAATTCAGTTATTAACTAAATTCAAAGTGAAAAGTTTTATATATATATATATGTTAAGTATAGTGCAGAGAGTGTGATTCGGTATCAGAGCACTTCTCTAGAAGAAAAGATGCCCTGATTTTGTACTATATTTAGCACCACAATACAATGGGGGAGGGGGAGAGAACTATAGCAAATATAAAATATTTAACTATGCATTTTTTAAAATTTTTTCTGAACCTATGAGGAATATTTAATGTTGGCTCCACTGTGTTCTGAAATATTACATATTTGTCAAGTATAATTTATATGTGCTCTATTATAATTCATAAATTTTAGCATTTGTATATTACTAAGGATGAAACTCAAACAAGTTAAACAACACCAAAAAATCATTAATTTATATTTGATTTGAGATTAATGAGTAAAAACCAGTATTCATAAAGGTTTAAGTTCATTATGGAATGTTAGTATACACAATACATTTTGTTAATTTAGTTTTGAACCATATGCATTTTAAAGTGGTGTATGTCTGGCATAAGTTACTTTTTCCTAGAATTATTTGATGGAAGTTGGAGTTTAAATACAAGAAAAATTTTCACTTTTTTCATGTAGTTGGATCACCTGAAGTTATCCAGTTGTATCTAACACAGTCACACAGAGACACACACAGACATACACACATACTAGGGAGGGAGGGAAAGAGGGAGGGAGGGGCTAGAGAAAGAGAGACAGAAAGAGAGAGAGAGAGAAAGAGAGAGAGAGAGAGAGAAAGAGAGAGAGAGAGAGAGAAGAGAAGAGAAGAGAAGAGAAGAGAAGAGAAGAGAAGAAAAGAAATACTACCTTAAATCTAGTGGCATTCAAATAACTTAGATTCTTAGATTCTTAGGCAAGATTAGATTGACTTGAAAAGTAGAATGCTACAAATGCAGAACTCAATACATTTCTCTTTCCATTGTGTTACATTGCAATGTAAGCTTGTTTTTATTTTTCTGAATTAGGACTGTGTAAAAGAAACTATGCTAGTTCAATAGATGAATTCAACAAAACTTATAATTTATAGAAGCAAAACATCAAATTACACTGTGTGGCAATAGACCATGTTAGGAACCTTGCTAAGGTAGAGTGGGTCTGAGTCCTGTCACCTAAGCATCCATCTGAGATGGTAGACATCTCCCTCCTCCCTGCTAGAATCCTGACCTAGAACATATGCCTACACTCCCCCATGTTGGTCACAGCCCCCAAAACAGATTTCTCCATGCTAATGAGGTATCTAGAATCCTCTAGGTTTTAGCCAATAACATTCCCCTCCTGGACATCCCTCCCCGCAAAAGGTATTTAATATATGGTCCACCCTGAGAAGTTTGTATCCATCCATTTTCCACGATGAACAACCAATAAAGTTTGGAATCAAGGACTGTCTCCCACCATGGGGAACATGGAGAAGTCTTTCTTGGTGCCTTTCTATACCCCAGCACCCAATAGCAGCTGTATGGGGAAACACAGTTTAGCTTCTCTGCATTCTCCTGCCTCAGAGCAGCATGCCCCACACCCCAGCAGTGGAGCAGAATGCAGACCAACACTACACAAATTTCAGATAGTTTAAACTAGCTAGTAACATGTAAGACTGTGACCAAGTTTACATGTGTGTGACTTCAACTGTGCTATGCATGGCTACCTTAGATACTGTGACCAAGTTTGCATGTGTGTGATTTCAACTGTGCTATGCATGGCTACCTTAGATACTACCTGACTTCTCTGCAGCGTCTAATGTATAATCCTTTTTTAGACATACCCCCCAGAACTAGGTTCCTGTGCTTCAGGATATTCTAGTATCAGATAATGTTAATATTCAATCCAATGCTTTCAATGGATCTGAAGACCACTCTTGGCATTCTGGAACATGGGCAGTTCTGGCCTGAGGTTTAATTACTTCTTTTGTGCCACAGACTTCCAATATAATTAGAGAGGATACATTGGCAGAAGGAAGATTGCTTCTTCCATCATGACACACTCATAAATTTTATAAAAAATAAAAATAAACTGATACAGATCAACTAAAGTCATTGCCTTTAATTTCTCACTGAATGGGATACTTCCAATAATACCATATTATACAAAATTATGAGAGAATAGGCACATATATGGCAGTCTTTATTGACCCAAGTATAAGGTTTAAGTGTTTTTAAGACACTATGAAGTCATTCTGTAATTTTTACTCATATATACATGGATGCATTTTAATAAGTACATATTTGAAGAAAGTATGGGCTGGAGAGGTAGCCCAGGTGTCTAGTATACTCCGTAATCCTCCAGATTATTTCAATCCAGTTTCTTTCTGTGTTGGACAGCTCACAGCTACCTGTAACTCCAGTTACAGAATATTCTATGGACTCCTCTGACTTCAACGAATAAGCAAAATCCCCTGCCATTTACTCATACAAACACACAAGCAAATGCATACATATATATCCTAATGATAACAGATATAAAAAGAATTATTTATTTGATTGATAACAGTATAAAGTTCATCAATCTTCAGAGAAAAATATTAGTTTAATTGAACTGCCTGTATCATAAGTTTAAAATTTTCTCCACGCATTTCCAAATTTATGTGTGCTTATAGTGACTCTCTTATTCACTTCTATCAATCATGCAACAACAAATGTGCAAACCCCAATGCTAGTTGACTACATCACATACTTTACCTCTATGGCTATATTTAGTGTTGGTTTTCTTAGTGAGACTATCTATGTCTTTCCTTTCTTGAGTAATATCCACTAAGCTTTCCATAAACATTGTAATAATTCCTACCACATGGCTGCAAGATTTACAGCCTTCTCTATCCTTGTTATTATCTTTCATATTTGTTATAGTTGATTGTCCTTTTACACAACTTAAAATCTACCAGTCAATGGAGATAAGATGTCTTTCTCTTTCCTATTGTCCTACCCAATCTCTTTATTCAGAGATGTAAAGAAGTTTTCACTGAAGACCTTTGTTAATTTTTTGGTTAGGTTTATTCAACAGTATTTTATTGTCTTTGATGCTTTTCTTTTAATTGGAGAGAGAGAGAGAGAAAGAGAGAGAGAGAGAGAGAGAGAGAGAGAGAGAGAGAGAGAGATCTTTCTTTGTATGATTGCTGTTGATGTAGGGAGAAGTTGGTGATTTTTCTCAATTGGTTTTGTAAACTATCACTTTCTCAAAAATGTTGGCTGAAGTGGAAATTGCTGGTTTACTTGGAGACTCAATTTTGTCATGTAATGTATTTCTAGAAAGTGACTTATGACAAGATATATATGAGAGGATGGTTTGGTGAAGCAGACACATGAGAGGATGTTCTTCCTGAAGCAGACACATAAGAGGATGTTCTTCCTGAAGCAGTCACATGGAGGATGTTCTGCTAGAGAAGACATATGGAAATTTTTTGTGGAAGAGAGAAGTCTTCAGTGAAAACTTCACATCTCTGAATAAAGAGACTGAGTAAGGCAATAGGAAAGAGAAAGACATCTTATCTCCATTGACTGGTAGATTTTAAGTTGTGAAAAAGGACAATCAACTATAACAAATATGAAAGATAATAATGAGGATAGAGAAGGCTGTAAATCTTGCAGTCATGTGGTAAGAATTATTACAATGTTTATGGAAAGCTTAGTGGATTTTACTGGAAAAGAACATATGCTGTTTGGCTACACTGGTTGCTTGAGAGGACATCCAATGTTTAGAAAAGGTATTAAGTATAACACAACAGGCAGTGGACAAGGTTGTGGCATTGGTTAACCTTGCCTTCTTCCTCAATCGTCATTTGTTGTGATTTCATAAAGAGAAACTAATGAAGAAATTTGTGATATTTCAGCAGCTTCTTGCTGCTTCCATGGGCTTAGGCAGATGGGCAGAGACTAGATGTTTCTTTTGAGTCAAATTTTCCTTGCTGATTCATGAATGGTGTTTGCAAGTGGATTGAGCTTCTACCATGTGCACTGAACTGCTAATATTCTGACAATGAAGGTTGCAATTGCCCAAAAGTACAATTTCCAAACAGTTTTACATCCTCTTTTGCCCTATAAATTTTCCTTTATACTACCTTTGTTGTGCTGTGGGCAAGATGTGAAGTTAAAGAATTTAAGATTCCTTATTAAAGTAAGTTTTGAAAAATCTAAGCCTACAGTTGATTTAATAATATTGCTTTTTTCTCCATTAGCATAATGTTGACTGTGAGGTGTTCTATATCATTTATTATGATGATGTATGTTCCCTCTAGTTCAACTCTTTTTAAGACTTCTTTCATGACAGCATGTTGTAATTTTTCAAAAACTTGCATTCATCTTTTTATATGATTTTATGAAATTTGTCCTCTACTCTATCTATGTGACTTATTATATTTACTGAATTACATTTGGTAAAGAGCTCCCTAATTTCCAGATTGAAGATAATGTGCTCATGGTGGATGGAGTTCATGATGTGTATCTATATTCAGTTGACTAGTATTTCAGGTTTTTATGTGTGTCTTCTTTTGTTACATTGGTTCATAGTTTGTTGTTGCTGTTCTGGTTGTTTTGCAGTTACCTGCTTTGTATATTAGAGTAATATTAGTTTGACTGAACTCCAGTCAAAATCGCAAAGATCAGTAAAACAAAGAAAGGATGGGAAAGTTTGTGGGAAAGGTGAACCTTCAATTACTATCTGAAAGATTGCAAACTGGTGCATTCACTCTTGAAATAAGTATATAATATCCTCAAAATTTTGAAAATAAATCTACCTTGTCTTCCACCTATACTTATCTTTGGCAAATGCTTAGAGCTTTTGATATATATTATTTTATCAGTAATTGTTCACCAGTGATTATTCCCATTCTTTTTTTTTAACAGATGCTAGGAATTAAACACAATCTAAATGTACTTCAGCAGATGAAGAATGAAGACATAGTACACATCGACAATGTGATACCATTCATTTGTAAAGAAAAATTGAGTGAAGTCGTGAAATTTGCAGGTAAAATGAACCCAAAGAGATTATATTGAGAAAGGAAACCCAGGGCTACAAACAGAAATGCCACATATTATTTCTTACATGAGATTCCTAGTTTAAAATTTTTGAATGTGAGTATACATCAGATGGTTATACACACAGATTTCAGGAAACAATTCACAGACTATGGTTATATGTGCATGGATAAGAATGATGGAACACAAATAATATGAAGAAAGCAACAGAAAAGTGGATAGACACATCTCAAATGAGAAGTGGATTAGCGGTCAATACAGAATGGTAAGAAAGAACACTGATAACAAATTTGTTTGATAAAGCATCAAAGAATTGTTAGCAAGCAGAGGTGAGCTGTATACTGTATATTCACTTCCCTTAGCTCTATCACCTTCCAGATTCTCGCTCCTGAAGAGCACAGCTAGTTCCCAGGAACATCCAAACTCGACCATTTACAACCAGTTCCCTAAATGTCAGTTCCACGTGGGATGCAGCAGTAGAGATTAGCTGCTCTCTCTCCCCTACCACCACCAATTGCGAGTGCCAAACTCTGGCTCTTTTCCCAAGGAGGCCTGTGGCACCCTGGGAACATTTAGTACCACCTCAGGCATAGGTAGCACAGGTGAGCAACATACTGTTCCCTTAGGTCTGCTGGCCACCCAGAGAAGTCCTCTTGCATTAGGACTATACAGCCAACACCAGGGCAAACAAACAGACTGTATAACCAAGTTTGAGTATCCCTTCTAATACCTAATAAAATAGACTTTTAACCAAAATTAACTACAGGAGATGGAGAAGGACACTTTATACCCATCAAAGGATAAGTCCACCAAGATGACATCTCAGTTATAAACACCTTTGCCTCAAATGTAAGGCCAACAATATTCACAAAAGAAGTATTACTAAAGCTTAAATCACACATCAAGCCCCACACATCAATAGTGGGTAACATTAATATCACACTCTCACCAATGGAGAAATTATCCAGCCTGACAGTAAACAAATAATGAAGCTAACAGATATTATGCATCAAAAGGACTGAATATATATCTGAGGAACATTTCACCCAAACACAAAAGATTATACCTTGTCCTCAGCAACTCACAGAACATTCTTCCAAAATTTTCATATATTCCATCAAAAAGGAAGCCTCAAGAGATTAACTAAAACAAATAACCCCATGCATTTTATCAGGTCATCATGGACTAAAGCTGTACTTCAACAATAACAGAAACAACAGAAAGCCTACAAACTCATGGAAACTATACAAACCCTACAAATTTCTAGAAACACTACTCAATGACTATTGTGAAAATGATGAGATAAAGATACTAAAGACTTTCTAGAATTCAGTGAAAATAAGGAATAACATACCAAAACTTGCAGAACAAGATGGAAGCAGTGTTAAGTGGAGTATTCATAACACCAAGTACCTTCATTCATGAAGAAATTAGAGAGATCTCATACTAGCAATTTTAAAGCATACAGAAAATCTCTGGGAAAAAGAAGCATGCACACACAAGAGAAGTAGATTGCAGGGATTACTCATACTCGGGGCTGAAATCAGTAAGTTAAGAACAAAGAGAACAATACAAGGGGTCAATGAAACAAAGAGCTGCCTCTTAAGGAAAATCAACAAGTTATTCAATCCCTTAGCCAAACTAACTTAAAGGCAGTGACAGTATCAAAATAAAATATGAATTAAGGGGAAATAAACAGAACCTAAGGACATTCAAGGGAATTATTAGTTCTTGCTTCAAATGCCTCTATTTCACAAAATGGAGAATTGTAAAAGAAATGGATGATTTTCTTGACAGATCCCACTAACCAAAGTTAAATAAAGATCAAGTACTCAATGAAAACAACCCCAAATGAAATTGAATCAGACATTAAAAGTCTTCCAATAAGGGGTGGAAGATTCCAAGGCCAGATGGTTTTTGTGCAGAATTCTACCGGACTTTCAAAGAAGAGCAAATAACAATAGTCTTTAATCTCTTCCATAAAATAAAAACAGAAGGGACATATGCAAAGTCATTCTATAATGCCAAAGTCACCCTGAAACCTAGACCATACAAAGACTCAACAAATAAAGAGAATTCCAGCCCAATTTCCCTTATGAACATGACTCACAAAGACATAATTAATTCACAAAGACTTAATATTCACAAACTGAATCCAAGAGCACATCAAAGACATCATCCACCATGATCATGTATGTTTCATATCATGAATCAACATACAAAAAATATCCATCAATGTAATTCACTACGTAAACAAATTAAGAGAAAAAAATCCACATGACCTTCTCAGCAATGGTAAAAATACCTTTAGCATTTCATTATAAAAGCCTGGAGTGATCAGAGATACAAGTCCCAGACCTGAACACAATAAAGGCACTATAGAATAACCTGATAGGCAACATGACTTTTAATAGAGAGAAACTTGAACAACTCCACTAGAATCTGGGTCAAGACAATTATGTCCATTTTCTTAATATCTGTTCAATATAGTACTTAAAGTTTTAGTAGAGCAATAAGACAACTAAAGAGATAAAAGAATTCAAATTAGAAAAGACAAAGTCAAAGTATCATTATTCACAGATGACATGATAGTATATATAAGTGTTTCTGCTTGTATTACAATTGCTGATTATGTTCCTCAAAAAATGTTTTGTACAAGAGTCTCTGAACATAAATTCTGGGAACCTGACCCCAGTTGATTCTCACTGGTACATAAAGATGCCAAAAGCCAATACTTGGGTGGGGGTGGCAGACAGATGCAGAACTTTAGGATTACCCGTCTTGGGGTAGGGAAGACCAGAGGAAGGAGAAGATCCCTCATACTGGCAGAGTGTGGAGAAGAGACACATTTTG
This sequence comes from Mastomys coucha, assembly GCF_008632895.1. Classification (NCBI taxonomy): domain Eukaryota; kingdom Metazoa; phylum Chordata; class Mammalia; order Rodentia; family Muridae; genus Mastomys; species Mastomys coucha. The sequence goes on from NW_022196891.1 coordinate 7,299,513, forward strand.
CCTGAGGTTAGTAAAAGACATAGGAGCAGAGCCACCTTGTGAAGGAGCTGGAAGAGCATGGCCAAGAAGGCTGCCCAACTGGGTCTAGGACAGCCAAGATAAAACATAGAACTAATAAGTAATAACTTGGGGTTATTGATGGGTAGTAGAGGTTAGTGGCATGGAGGATAGGCAGTGGCCTAGCAATAGTATATATACCTTAAGGCATATTAAGATATAAAGCTATGTGTGTATCCTTTATTTGGGAAGATAAACCAGTGGGGCAGGTAGCAAACACACTGTTAGGATTTATTGATAATTATTTCTATATAAGTGATTCCCAAAATTCTACCAGAAAACTGTTTTAGTTTTCAAAAATCACTGATGTTATTTTCTAAAACCCTTTCCTTGTGTATTTGGTAAACATATGTATAATCACAGAGTTGTGCTACAGAAATTAATCTCTTTTAACATATGTCTGTCTTCTAAATTTCCTCTATGTGCTTAGTGTTCAGAATATGCACAAATAAATCATTGCATTTGTGTAGCTGTAAAGAGTGAATCCATTGATAAGATGATATTTGTAACCATCAATCACAAAAATAATTTTCTACAAAGGTAAAGTAGGAAAATATAAAATATATAGTCGTGCAACTTTACATAATTCTTGAATTACATTTACTAAATTGAAAATACTGACCACTATATTAAAAATGTTAATCACTATCCATTAATCTTTCCAGGGCATTGATAAATTAATCTCTATATATTGTAAAATCTTTAGCTTTTAAAATTCAAACCTGACATGTATTTTAGCAGCTTCAACATTTATGACCTTAGCCATTCAGACATATTTTAAGAAAAACAACCAAAACCATATTCTTAACATATGTTTGATCTGCAATTGTATACTGTGATATTTTAGAAGCTAAATGAAATGTGTAATACACTTGAGCATTCACCTTGTGAATTAAGTGAGCAATCAATGACCCTGGAGCCCTTTTCTCTGAGACAATGGAGGACATAATCATCAATTTGGTAAGTAGAAACTTATTATATGAAGACAATGGAAGCCCTTTAGAAAAGTGAAATCTGCTTTCTCTCAAAAAGTAACGAAGAATCTTAAGAAAATTTACATTTTTCTTTTTGACAGATATTTTTTGCAGTATAAACTTCAGATACACTTTTACAGATGTTTTCCCAGTTATCTAATTGGAAATAAAGCATTTTGGCATATCAAAAGTTTTTGCAATATTGTCTGTATATTAATTTACATACTGTATGATGACCAGCATCTACATTCCTTCATATGTTCTGTGGCATCTAAATCTCTATGATTACATATACTATTATTACTTCACACACACTTGGAATGAACACAGTTTTTTATTTAACTTGCACTCTTGAAATTAGTTTCAAAATATTTAAATGTGTGAGTGAAGTATATTGATATTGAATAATTAGAAGTTTTATTAACATTTAATATGATTAACATTAATATGATTATCTATTACACAAAAATTTCTTCAACTGAAATTGTATAATGAATAAATGTGTTACAGTGAGTTCTCAATCTTACATTAAATCCTAAAAGGATTACATACCATCTCTCAAGGGTTAATCAGTAAGTAATGATGTGGAAATAAAATTTTATGAGTAAAATAATGTAAATATGAATTTACAGATAGATACAGATAGACATGAAGAAAAACACATTTAGCAATAATTTTACTGATTGTTATTTTGGGATGGAAAATGCTACATGCTAACATATACAAAAGTGGATCATCGAGCATGAATAAATATTCATATATTTATCATCACTATCAAAATGTCAATATCTCTCAAAACCATTATTTTAGAGAGATATGTTGTTTGAATCACATTCTTAGATGATTAGTACCAGCAACCTTGAGAATTTTAAGTCAAACAGTTTACTAATACAAAAATGGTACATCAAGATTGATTCAAAGTCCTCAAAATAAACGAAGTTGTGCAAGTAACTTCTCTTAGAGTGTGAAAAGCAAAATAAATGAATAAATAAACAAATAAATAAACAAACAGTGGTCCAAAATATTGTATAATTACTCCTGAAATTTTTTTACAGTTTCACCTAAATGCTATTAATAAAAAAAAATTCTAACATATTTGCAGAAACTCTTTCATGAAAAACTGAATTTACTAACTTAAAATTGAAAAATCATACTGTTTTCTAAAATAAACCAATTTTCTACAAGTATTTTTATAGAACATAAAGGCTACCAATTTTATTATGCAAAAAAGTAAAGAAATAGTCGTCATCTTACAAACAAGAAAATGTGTATTTACATATTGAAATCAGGATGCTTAAATTTTCCTAGAAAGGACAAAAGAAGAAAAAAAGTACCTTTCAAAGAACCAAAACTGAGGCTCTTAGGGAAAATTATTTATCAGAAAATCATTCCATATTAGCATTGGTGAACCTGAGCTATTTCCTTTCTATTGAAACAAAATTTCAAGGCAGAATATTTTATAATAATTGTAGGGTACTTTTTAGGTCAAAAACTGAAAATTGAACTTGAAAAATGTCTTAAAGTTTTGCTAATATAATTTGTTTAATGGAATACTATATCTCCTCAGACTATATAGCTAATTTGTTTCATTTTATTTTCTTTAACCTCATAAAAAAACAAGCACAGATTAAGTGTCACTTAATTAAATGATAAGGTACTATTACTTATTTTCTATCACATTTTGGCCATGTCCATCTAATAATGGATGAAATGTGTTGAAAAGTTTTAATGTGCATACATTTTTTATCATTAAAATATGAGACTTTCTGTTTTCTTACATACAATGTGTTCTTAGCCATAAAGTTCTTGTGCAGAAAACACCTTTAGAGTTAAATACTATGGAAACACCAAGCCCTTTACTAATACAAAGAAAGAGCACAGAGTACATCTCCCTTTTCAAACTTGTCAAGGCAAAATGTTCTAATTCATTCAAATGTGCAAAGTGCTCACAATTGTTCCATTCATTCATTTTCAGATCAGTTCATACAGTATAAAATAAACTACAAAGAAAGTATCTTATAAGCCCACCTCCAGCAGAAATACAGGGCATTAAATGAGGGAGAAGGGGGCCTTCCCACAGTCACAACTCTGACCCATAATTGTACCTGTCTAATGTAAGTTATGGACTAAATGGATTTAACAGATATCTACTGAACATTTCATCCTAAAACAAAAGAATATACCTTCTTCTCAGCACCTCATGTTACCTTCTCAAAAACTGACCCTATAATCGGTCACAAAGCAGGCCTCAACAGATACAAGAAATTGAAATAACTTATTGCATCCTATCAGATCACCAAGGACTAAGGCTGGTCCTCAAACACAAGATAAACAATAGAATGCCCACATACACGTGGAAGCTTAACAACACTCTACTCAATGATAACTTGGTCAAGGAAGAAATAAAGAAATTAAAGACTTTCTAGAGTTTAATGAAAATGAAGCCACAACATACCCAAACTTATGGGACACAATAAAAGCAGTCCTAAGAAGAAAACTCATAGCTCTGAGTGCCTCCAAAAAAGAAACTGGAAAGAACATACACCAGAAATTTGACAACACTTCTGAAAGCTCTAGAACAAAAAGAAGCAAATTCACCCAAGAGGAGTCAAAGGCAAGAAATAATCAAACTCAGGGCTGAAATCAACCAAATAGAAACAAAAAGAACTATACAAAGAATCAACCAAATCCAGGTAGAAGTGGCTCAGGCCTTTAATCTCAGCACTTGGGAGGCAGAGACAGGCCCATTTCTGAGTTCAAGGCCAGCCTGGTCTACAGAGTGAGTTCCAGGACAGCCAGGGCTACACAGAGCAAACCAGTCTCCAGGAAAAAAAATCAACCAAACAAGGAGCTGGTTCTTTGATAAAATCAAGAAGATAGATACATTCTTAGCTAGACTAACTAGAGGGCACAGAGACAGTATCCTAATTAACAAAATCAGAAATGAAAAGGGAGATATAACAACTGAAACTGAGGAAATCCAAAAAATCATTAGATCCTACTACAAAAGCCTATACTCAACAAAACTGGAAAACCTGGATGAAATGGACAATTTCCTAGACAGATACCAGGTACCAAAGTTAAATAAAGATCAGATAAATTATCTAAACAGTCCCATATCCCCAAAGGAAATAGATACAGTCATTAACAGTCTCTCAACAACAACAAAAAAAGCCCAGGACCATATGGGTTTAGTGCAGAGTTTTATCAGACCTTCAAAAAAACCTAATACTAATACTCCTCAAACTATTCCATAAAATAGAAACAGAGCATACTCTTTTAATGTATCTGCTTGGATGTGGAGGTCCCTGATCCACTTGGACTTGAGCTTTGTACAAGGAGAAA
>NW_022196891.1:7304916-7322164 GCF_008632895.1 Mastomys coucha
AATATCTAAAATAAAAAAAAACTGAAAAAAAAAAAGAAATGACAAATAGGACCTCATAAAATTGCAAAGCTTCTGTAAGTCAAAGGACACTGTCAATAAGACAAAATGGCAAACAAGAGATTGGGAAAAAACCTTTACCAATCCTATATCTGATAGAGGGCTAATATTCAATATATGCAAAGAACTCAAGAAGTTAGACTCCAGAGAACCAAATAACCCTATTAAAAATGGGGTACAGAGCTAAACAAAGAATGCTCAACTGAGGAATACCAAATGGCTGAGAAGCACTTAAAGAAATATTCAACATCCTTAGTCCCCAGGGAAATTCAAATCAAAACAACTCTGAGATTCCACCTCACATCAGTCAGAATGGCTAAGATCAAAAACTCAGGTGACAGCAGATGCTGGCAAGGTTGTGGAGAAAGAGGATTGCTGGTGGCATTGCAAACTGGTACAACCACTTTGGAAATCAGTTTGGAGTTTCCTCTGGGAATTGGACATAAAAATACCTGAGGATCCAGCTATACCACTCCTGGGCATGTACCCAGAAGATACTCCAACATGTAATAAGGACACATGCTCCACTATGTTCATAGCAGCCTTGTTTACAATAGCCAGAAGCTGGAAAGAATCCAGATGTCCTTCAACAGAAGAATGGAATCAGAAAATGTGGTACATCTACACAATGGAATACTACTCAGCTATTAAAGCAGTGAATTTATGAAATTCTTAGGGAAATGGATGGATCTGGTGAATATCATCCTCAGTGAATGACATAACACAATCACCAAAGAACACACGTAGTATGCACTCACTGGTAAGTGCATATTAGCCCAGAAGCTCATAATACCCAATATACAATCCACAAACCACAAGAAACTGAAGAAGAAGGAAGACAAAAATGTGGACCCTCCTTAGAAGGGGGAACAAAATACTCATGGGAGAAGTTGCAGAGACAAACTATGGAGTAGAGACTGAAGGAAGGAAAATCCAGAGACTACCCGACCTGGGAATCCTTCCCATATTCAATCACCAAACCCAGACACTATTGTGGATGCCAGCAAGTGCTGGCTAATATGAGCCTGACATAGCTGTCTCCTGAGAGGCTCTGCCAGTGCCCAACTAATACAGAAGTAGAGGCTCATGGCCATCCATTGGACTGGATGCAGGGTCCCCAATGAAGGAGCTAGAGAAAGGACCCAAGGAGCTGAAGGGTTTCCAGCACATTAGGAGGAACAACAATATGTACTAACTATACCCTCAGAGCACCCAGGGACTAAACCAACAACCAAAGAGTACACATGGTGGGACTCATTGCCCCAGCTGTGTATGTTCCAGAGGATGGCCTAGCTGATCCTCAATGGGAAGAGAGGCCCTTGGTGCTGTGAAGGTTCTATGGCCCACTATAGGGGAATACCAGGGCAGGAAGTGGGAGAGGGTGGGTGGGTGAGTAGGGGGAGGGGGGATGAAATATGTTTTTGTTTTGTTTTTTTGGAGGGGAAATTTGGAAAGGGGATATCATTTGAAATGCAAATTAACCAAATATCTAATGAAAAATAAGCTGGACAGTGGTGGCGCATGCCTTTAATCCCAGCACTTGGGAGGCAGAGGCAGGCAGATTTCTAAGTTAAAGGCCAGCCTGGTCTACAGAGTGAGTTCCAGGACAGCAGGGCTATACAGAGAAACCCTGTCTTAAAATAATAATAATAATAATAATAATAATAATAATAATAATAATAATAATAATAATAATATAAAAATAAATTAAAAATAAAATAAAATGTAATCTTTGCACATAGAAGAGATGCCCCTTGGGATACTGTGCCAATATTGTGACCTTCTACATGAAACTTTCAGCTTTTGTTTTATTTTGTGTCAGTGACCTGACTAATATCTCAAGAAAGGTACCTAAGTATATGATTGCAAGTGGAAACACGGGGGACAGAATCAGGTATTGGCAGTTTCTCCATGTTCATTTGTGTGAATTTTTAATATAAATTCAAGATGTAAAGCATTAATGCAAGCAAATGTTTCAGTGAACACATTTCAACTGTTCAACTTTATAAGAATTATAAATAAACCTTTTAAAATTTTCTGCCAGCATTTGGATTTCTTTTAAATAAGTAAATTTCTTATTGACAGCAACTAAATGATGTTTGTAGCATTTTTACCATACAGTAGATTCCATCCATTCACTATACTTTTCTAACTGACTTGTCCTGCTTGCAAGTACATGTTTTTTAATGTTGTCTGTCTTCTGTACTGTTCCTGTAAGTTTGCTATTAAAATACATTAAACTATTAAAAAAAAGCACAGGTAAGAGAGCATATTTCTTCATTGCAATGGCTAAGTCATTGACTTTGTATTTGCAATCATTTTAGTTTTTTCAAATCTCCTGTTTTCAAGTTCTATTATATAGTCTTATAAATTGTTTCAAGTCAACAGAACTTACTTATCACTCGTTGCCTTTAGAGTTATATATTGCCAGTTTTTTCTTCTCACTTAAGAGCAGCACCAAGTAGCACCAATTTGTTGCTATTTAACAGTCTACCTCAGCAGGATGATATCTGATCTACAGGGAAAAAGAATTTCTGACATATAAGAAATAAGAGTCATTCTTTAACTATGAAGTTTTCAATTTAATAAAAATATATTTCTATGAATAATTTGGATGTATTTATCAAACCAAATAAAATTAGTCAAACATATTTTTTGGCAAAATAAAATAACCAGACCTAACTTCCCTGGACTTCTGTGATCCTTGGTTAAAAGAGTTATTTAAAAAAAAAACAAAGTCCTCAATTTCTCACCAATTTTAATAAGTATACACAGTAAGCTTTAATTTATGTATCCAATAATACTAGCTTGCAATGTCCCTATAAATATTCACTCCACTCTGGAAGGCAATCAATAAGGACTACTACCAAGGCATAGGGACCTGAATTTGGATTCCCAGAAACTTGATGACCTGCATACCACAATACATATTTACAGCTTCAGCAATTCCATGTTTAATCGGAAGGAAAACCCAAATGAATCTTTGGAGGCTTTCAGATCAACTACCATGGTTAACATCAAGGTAGAGCAATAAAAACAAAATGCTTCAAAAAGGAGAAAATTAAGAACCAATGATAGAGGCTGTCCTAGAACCTCAGCATGAGTGCTGGGTTGTCTTTGAACTCACATTCCCAGAGGAACACATACACACAAGCACATACCCAAGAAAATGAAAAATTTATACCCAGTTCAATAATTCTGCCAGTGTAGCCATTCGTTGTCTCTTATATCCTGTGTCCTTAAGAATCAGCCGACCTGTATTGCTTTTTGCCTTTGCATGTACTATCCTACTTTATTTATATATGTATATATGTATATTTGTATATATGTGTGTGTTTATCACTATACAAGTCTGGAAATTTCTTTGTTGACTCAGTCATTTGTTTTAGTCATTTAACTTGTTACTATTTATGTGTGTGTGAGAGAGAGAGAGGAGGCTATGTGTATGTAGGGAAAAGTCATTGCACATTCTCATGCAGGTTAGAGGATGACTTTATACAGTTAGTTATTCTCTTATACCTTCAACTCATTTTTTAGGAATTGAGCTCAGGCTATCAGGTTTGTGGGGTAAGGGCTTTTAGACAGTCATCCATCTCACTGGCCCCATCTACACCATTAATTGACACCATACATTTTGCATTCTCTGACTTAGCTAGCTAGGGTTATAGACACTGTTACAAAGGAAAAGCAAGAACAAAAGAATGACTCATTTTTATAACACATGTAATTATAACTCATTTGTTTCAAATAGATTCATATGTAGTTCATAAGCAAGAAATGACTATCTTTCTCCAGTAACAAAAAAGAAGTAACAGGACTATTTGAAAATTACATTATTAAACAATGAAATGTCTTTCAAGGTATAGAATTAGGAAGAATTCTTGTAAATATCTGCTTGTATACAGTGTAGAAATAAGCTTAATCATCACTCTTTATCTTCTTCAATATACAATATACATTCATATTTAAAAGTTAATATTAGCTTAATATAGTATAAGAAATATTTGGCAAAATACACTATATATGAAAAGCAAACACAATAAAATTTGCAGATGAATAATATGGTTGGTGAAAAAATAATTAGGAAACATTTACTAAATCTTTACAATACACATTATAAATGTCTTAGTATTAGAACATTCATATAAATCTTATGTCCAAAAACTGGAGTTTTAGTAATAAACTGAAGGCATTAATAAAATCACAATAAAATAATCTACCTTTAAAAAGAATGTTATGCACTTAACATTCTTCTAACTGAGCAGGAGAGATTGATGGAGACCTCCAAGTTGTGTTACACCTAGGAAAATGTAATAAAAGCCTTAGGCTACACATTTGCAAAGGTTTCACATGTTATATGTCTTTCTTGGAAATTAGTCTACATGTTAAAAAGTGACTCTCACTGTGAGAATTATAATTTATTAATTAACACTTGTATGTGCCTATAAGTGTGGATGTACCTATAATGTAAGTCAGAATACAATTTATAGAAATACCCTTTCATTGTGCCATCATAGGTATCAAACTGGGATTGTGAGCTTTGGCTAAAAAAGTTATTACTTGCTTAGCATTTTGCTTGTCCAAGACTAGAATGTTTTTGATGCATAATAGTAGTATCTCATTTCAATATTCTTAATACTACAAGCTGCTAACCTCTGCATCATTCCACATTCTCAGATCTTCACATCTCCAAGAGATATCTCAGTTTCTCTTCTTTTTCTTTTATATGTCAGGGCCTTTATAACTATACTGAATCTATGATGTTTATACAGGATGATATCTATATTTCAATTTTTTATTCACATATTCAAAGTACCTTTGTATTTATAAGGAAACATTTTCTAGCTTGAAGAACAAAAACATTCTCAGAAGACATTATTTTGCTTGCTATTCAATAAAATTTTTTTAACTACAAATAGGTTTTTCTCTAGGTTATTCTGAGATTTAAGTAAAGAGTGCTGTGTGTCCTTAAAATAAATGACTGTGAGATTGTAGAAAATTATGTAAAAAAACTTGTATATTCTCTACAAATGGTAGTTATCACAGGTGCCTTAAGGAGAAGGCATACATATATATACACACACACACCATATTTATTTTAAATCTTGTAACAAGAAATGCACAATCTAAGCTAACATGTATATTTTGTATTTATATTCACTTCTTATTTCATTTTAAATACATAAAACTGTTGTTCACATGCTAATTTTTAAAAGCTGTAAGTTACTTATAAATTTAAATCAATTAGGAGATAAAATAACCTAGTGATAGCTAAGTTTAAACGCTTATAACTACTTAATAAAAAAGTCTTTACATAAAATATTGGTTTATTCTGCTATTTCTCCTGATTTTCCTGAGCTTTGTCCTTGAACTCCATGCCATCTCTTATGTAAATGTATTTCTGCTGGCTCTGATTTATGAGTCATTGATCAATCTAAGGGCTGTGGCATGCAACGTCAAGGTAATATCTTCTTGCCCATTTAATTCACAGAGGAATTTTAATACATAACATATGAATTTTAGATCCAAGGGCATAAAAGTCAATCAGGACAAACAGGAGCGCACATAGTCATTTTTCTAATGTGCAAGTCTTCCCTCACATGGCAACTTTTCCCTGGGAAGAATTTATCTGTGACAGATTTCCCTTAAGGTTTTGTTCTGCTATTTGGGTCTTCTTAATAAAATAATCATTATTCCAACTTCTTTTGACTTATACCTTCCTACTAATTTGTAATTCTAATACTATTTTGGGGTGGTTTTAGTGACCATTTACACAATCATTATGATTGTATCTATTAGTCATTCATATATTTTCTATTGAAATTACAATATAGTTGTGTTTATATATTGTTTTTTGTTATTTTTTGCTATAATTTATATATTGGAGGTTTTTTTTTTTTAATTCTGAAGTGTAAAGTATGTTTCTCAGTTTATCAATCTATAGGATTGTGTTTTAACTTCCTTGTATAATTTTTCTTGATTAGTGTGTAGAAAAGTATGGAAATCTAGAACATTTTTAGTTGTCCATTTATGGCTACAGTTACTATTTTCCCATTCCTTGGATTATTACTAGTATTATTTTTTTCTATTTTTATTAGATGTTTTCTTTATTTACAATATATCCTTTCCCAGGTTCCCCTCCAAAAAAAGAAAAAAAAAAAAAGAAAAAGAAAAAGTAAAACAAATCCCTATTCCCTCTCCCCTCCCTCTGCTCACCATCCCACCCCTCTTGCTTACTGGCCCTGGCATTCCCTCCACTGGGGCGTAGAACCTTCACAGTGATGACTGAAGCCATCCTCTACTATACGTATGCTGCTGGAGCCATGAGTCCCCCCATATGTACTTTTTGGTTGGTAGTTTAGTCCCTGGGCTCTCTGAGTGTACTAGTTAGTTCATATTGTTGTTCATCCTAAAGGGCTGCAAACCCTTCAGCTCCTTGGGTCCTTTCTCTAGCTCCTTCATTGGGGACCCTGTACTCAGTCCAATAGAGCCTCTACTTCTTTATTAGTCTGGTACTGTCAGAGCCTCTCAGGAGACATTTTTATAGGATATATTTTCTGAGTTGCTTCATATACTCTAATTATAGTCTTAGCTACTTTTCCTTTATAATGTAAAAGCACTATGACACAGGCAACATATAATAAAAAAAGTAAACAAACAAACTGTGGGTCTTCCCATTTTCCTGCACTGTAGGACAATTCAGTCCATGAGAGCACTGGTAGCAGAGATGTTGATCAGGGGTTTCAGAAGCCCTGTGAGGACATATGGTGAATGACCATATCAGGACCCACTATCACTATGCAAATTAACATATTTAGATTGACTGAAGGCTTATAAAGTTTTGGGAGACTGTGAGTAGGAACATCCAGGATGGGCAAAAGTTATTGTCTGGAAGCATAGGGTGTCTAGAATATCTTATTAGCATGGGGAAACACTTCAGGAATCACAGGTGCTAGCTGAATGGGTTAATCAGGGGAAGGAAATTCATCTTATAATCTAAGTGAAGCTAGGTGGCATTCCTCAGGTAGAGACATATGTGGAGGGTTAGAATTCCCCAGACAAGATCATAAAAGAAGAAGTCTGGTTAATGAAAGTAGTCTCCAATACTAAGCAGAGCTGTCCAGTCATTGTGGACTTTGACCTTAACTACTAGAGTTTTCTCACATCTCCCCCTTAATTATTTTTTAATGGAGAAAGGTCACTAAAGTATTCAGCTTCTATGTTGGGAATTGCTTATTACTGAACCAGAAATGGATCAGCAGTGAGTTTTGCAATGCTACTGTCTGCCATTTTAAAAATTTGATGAGGCAGTGTGTAAGCATCAATATAAACATCAACTAGAAGGACACTGAGGTGTGCGAGCCATGGAGACAAGGGATTATTGAACCAACTTAATTGCTCAGGGAATTGAAATCTAGAGCAAATCTCTACAGAGATTTTTTGAGAGTATAAACATTGGTCTCAGACAACATTTGATTCATATACATATACATAACATTTCCCCCCATTACTATGCAAAGTCCATCAAGTTTAGTCTCTATTAGGCACCAGCAAGAGAGTTCACCTGTCCATGGAGGGACTCAAGGCTGTCATCTGTGGATGTTATCGTCTGCTTGTTTCTGAAAGTGCCAAGTCAGATAGTGTATCTGAACAAAGGCAGCTTGTGGACCAGGCAGGTCCTAGGAAGATGTCTCCCTCTGGCCTGTAGAGCTAGTGCTGCTTTCTTCTCCTTCTCTCTTTCCTTCCTTCCTTCTCTCTTTCCTTCCTTCCTTCTTTCTTTCTTTCTTTCTTTCTTTCTTTCTTTCTTTCTTTTTTGAATTTATTTATTTATTTTATTGGATATTTTGTTTATTTCTATTTCAAATGTTATCCCCTTTCCTAATTTCCCCTTTGGAAACACCCTATCCCATAACCCCTCTGCTTCTATGACGGTGCTCACCCACCCACCCATCTATTCCTGCCTCCCTGACCTGGCATTCCCATACCCAAAAGCATGGTAATACCTAATATATAATTCACAGACCAAATGAAGCTCAGAGGCCGGAAGACCAAAGTGTAGATGCTTCAGTCATTCATAGAAAGAGGAACAAAATATAGGAGGAAATACAGAGACAATGTTTGCAGCAGAGACTGAAGGAAAGGCCATCCAGAGACTGCCCCTCCTGGGGATCCATCCCATATACAGACACTAAACCCAGACACTAAGAACTGCTTGCTGACATGAACCTGATATAGCTGTCTCTTGAGAGTCTCTGTGAGAGTTGGATGCTTGCAGCCAACCATGGCACTAGCATGGGGTCCTCAATGGAGGGATTAGAGAAAGGACTGAAGGAGCTAAAGGGATTTGAGAGCCCATAGGAAGAACAACAATATCAACTAACCAGATCCCCCAGAGCTCCCAGGGACTAAACCACTAACCAAAGAGTGCTGCATTTTTTAATCTTAGATTCAGATCTATAGAATAATCATAATAGGGGTTCAGAACCTTGGCAGAATGATATCTGCACCGGGGGTTATATATGTTTATTTTTTCTTTCACACCAAATGAAGAGAGGAGGTAATGCATACATTAAGCCATTGTTGTCAGTTGTTATATTAAAGGGTATTAAACTGTTATAGGTAAGGGTATTAAAAATATTTAATCCTAATTTGGGGTTCATTAAGTAAGAAGTCACGTATGTTGTATTATGGAAAGCAGTGGAAGAGTTGAGAATTATTTATCCTGTCTGTTTAAGATAAATGAGAAAGAAAATCTCATGTTAATTATGTAGTTGTTTGTCTGTGAAAAATAAATTGGCTTAAGTAGATATCAGTTGAATATTAAGTAATAGTTGTTAATGTAGTTCCTTTGGCCTGAAAGATCCAAAATGATTTTCTGAAGATTAAAATAGTTTTTAAGTTTATGAAAAGGCATACTATTTTTAGATATGTTCCTATTACCATTGTGTGTAATCTGTAAAATATTTTGAGTTAAAAGCATGAATCTTCTTTTATGTATGCTTGTTACTAGGGAAAAACAGTTAAGCAAACAAGCATGAAAACTGAAAGTTTTGGGGGAGCTGCTATTGTTCCAAGCTATGCTACCTCCACTCTAAAAGAAAAACTCTGCCCATCATTCTTGAGATTTAGGTTAGTAATTCTGTGCACCAACTGAGCTAACAGGCACAGGTTTAATGAGAGTTCTGGGGAACATGGTTAGTTGATTTTGTAGTCAATCTGCCAAAAGAATTTAACTTGGTCATGTGAGTCCAGTTGTCCCAAGGATCTGGACCTTCCTGTTCCTAATGTGAGAAGGAAATCCACTTTGCCATTGCCACCTATTTGCTTTGGCTTTTTTCTTTGGAACCCTTGCCATAGGTCATCTCTTACCCTACCTTGAAGGAATGAGTGCTTTTTTCCCAGCAGGGACTAGAAGTTCTTACACAGATCTTTTACTTGCTTGGTTAGAGTTAAACAAAGATATTTTACATTATTCATGACTATTGTAAAGGGTGTTATTTCCCTAATTTCTCTCTCTGGTATTTTATCATTTGTATAAAGGAAAGCTACTTATTTCTTTGAGTTAATTTTATATCCCGGCACTTTGCTGAAATTGTTTATCAGTTATAAGCGTTCTCTGGTATAATTTTTGTGATCACTTACATGTACTATCTTATCATTTGCCAGTAGCAATAATTTGACTCCTTCCTTTCCAGTTTGTATCGCATTGATCTCGTTTAGTTGTCTTATTATACTGCAGCTAGGATTTCAAGTGCTGTATTGCATACATATGGAGAGAGTATACAGCCATGACTTGTAATTGATTTTATTAGAATTACTTCAAACTTCTCTCCATTAAGTTTGATGTTGCCTATTGGCTTACAGCATATTGCCTTGATTATGTTAAGTGTGTGGCTTGTGTTCCTAATTTCTCCAGTATTTTTAACATGAAGTGGTGTTAGATTTTGTCAATGAATTTTCAGCATCTAATAAGATGACCATGTGATTTTTATTCCTTTCAAGTGTTTTTCAGTGGATTACTTTGATAGATTTCCATATATTAAAAATTATCTGCATCCCTGGGATGAAGCCTATTTGATCATGGTGGATGATGTTTTCCATGTGTTTCTAGATTTGGTTTGCAAGCATTCTATTGAGTAGTTTTAGATCAATATTTATAAAAGAAATCAGTCTGCAGTTATCTATCTTTGTTGTGTCTTGATGTAAATATCAGGATGACTATGGGCACACAGAATAAATTTGGCAGGGTTCCTTCCTTTTCTATTTAGTTGAATACATTGAGGAGTATTGGATTTAGCTCTTCTTTGAAAGGCTGGTGGAATGGATGGCACTAAAACCATCTGCCCTTGGGCTGATTTTGGTTGGGAGACTTTCAATGAATGCTTCAATTTCTTTATGTGTATAGTAGGGCTGTTTAAATAGTTTACCTGATCTTGGTTTAACTTTGCTAAATCTTTTCTGTATAGATAATTATCCATTTTGTTAAGATTTTCAAATTTTCTGGAATATAGGCTTTTGAAGAAATACCTAATGATTCTTTGAATTCCTTCACTATCTGTTGTTATTTCTCCCTTTTCATTTCTTACTTTATTTATTTTAATAATATATATATGTATATATATATATATTGCTTAGTTTGATTAAGGCTTTGTCTATCTTGTTGGTTTTCTCAAAGAACCATCTCTTGGTTTCATTGGTTCATTGTATTGATTTCTTTCTTTGTAACAGATTGATTTCATCCTTGATTTTGATTATTGCCTACCTGCTATTCCTCTTTCTTGTGCTTGCTTCTTTTCTTTCTATAGCTTTCATGTTTACATTTAAATTGATATGGGAACTTTCTAAATTTTTTATGAATGTACTTATTGCTAAGAACTTTTCTCTTAGCACTGCTTTCACTTTGTCCCATAAATATTGCTATGTTGTATCTTTATTTTATTGAATTTTAGAAATTCTTTAATTTACTTTTTTCTTAATTTATCTAATAATCAAGTAGAGAGCTATTAAATTTTATGAGTATGTAGGTTTTCTGGTGTTTCTGCTGTTGTTAAAGTCCAGCTCCAAGCCATAGTGGTCTGGATAAGATACAAAGCCTTATTTCAATTCCCATGCATCTGTTCAGGCTTGCTTTGTATTAGATTATATGATACGTTCTAGGGAAGGATCCATGAGGTTCTTGGAAGAAGGTATATTCTTTTGTTTTGTTGTGGAATACTCTATAGATGATTGTTAGGTTCACTTAATTCATAAGTTATGTTAGTTTTGTTGTTTCTCTGTTTTGATTTTGTCTCAATGACCAGTTGGTGAGAGAGTTAAAGTCTCCTACTATTAATGTATGGTTTTTAATAAAAGATTCAAGCTTTAGCAATGTTTCTTATTGAAATGTGGATTTCTTTCTGTTTGGTGGATAAATGCTCAGAATTGAGATATAATCTTGGTAGATATTTTCTCTGATATGCATGAACTTCAAATCCCTGAAGGAAGAAATTAAAGAAGATACAAGGAGATGTAAATATCTCCCATGCTTATGGGGAGGTAATATTAACATAGTAAAAATGACCATCTTCCCAAAAGCAATAGTCAGACTCAGTATAATCCCCATCAAAATTCCAACACATTTTTGTAGATATTGAAAGAGCAATTCTCAACTTCATACAGGAAAATCAAAAATGCCCAGGATAGCTAAAATAATCCTAAACATTAACAGTGTTTCAGGAGGAATCACCATTCCTGACCTTAAGCTGTATGACAGAGCAATAGTGATAAAAACTAAAAACTACGTGTTATTGGGATAGAAAAAACATGATAGTCAATGAAATTGGATTAAAGTTTCCAAAATAAACCCCAACACCTATGGACACTTGGTGTTTGCAAAGGGGAAAAAAAGAATGCATTTTCAACAAATGATGTGGTTCTCACTGGATGTGCACATGTAGAAGAACAAAGATCGATCCATATTTATCACCATTGTACTGGCTGGTATTGTGTGCCAACTTGACACAAGCTAGAGTTATCACAGAGAAAGGAGCCCCCCTTGAGGAAATGCCTCCATGAGATACAGCTGTAAGTCATTTTCTCAAGTAGTGATCAAGGGTGTGAGTACCCACTGTGGTTGGTGGCATCATTAGACTGGTAGTCTTGGGTTCTATAAGAAAGCAAGCTGAGCAAGCCAGGGGAAACAAGCCAGTAAATACCATCTCTCCATGGTCTCTGCACCAGCTCCAGCTTGCAGACCTGCTTGAGTTATAGTCCTGACTTCCTGTGGTGATGAACAGCAATGTGGAAATGAAAGCTGAATAAATCTTTTCCTCTACAACTTGCTTCCTTAAGTTTGAAATGTAATTTCTACCACAGGTCTTCCGTATTCTCTGCATTCCCAGGAGAGAATCTGGAGATGTTTCAGTGGTTGAGGGTGCTGGTGAATTCCTACACCAAATCCAGTTTCTTAAAAGATAATTATTATACTTCTGTTACTCTAGAACCCCTTCCAGTATCAAACATGCTGATCAATGGAATCAGATGGAAGTCCTGAAAATAAACTCACACACTATGGACACTTGATTTGCTAAGGAAGCAAAAACCATACAATGAAAATAAGAATATCTTCAACAAATGTTTCTGTTCTAACTGAATGTGTAGGAATAGAAACCCTGACTAAGAGAACCATGTACAAAACTGGACTCCAAGTAGAACAAACACTTCAACGTAAAACCTGATACACTAAATCTCATAAAAGAAAAAGTAGGAAATACCCTTGAAAGCATTTGGTACAAGAGACAGTTTCCTAAACAAAGGACCAATGTCTCAGGCTCTAAGATCAACAATTGGTAAATGGGACCTCATGAAACTGAAAAGCTTCTATAAGGTGAAAGACACTATCAGTGAGACAAAACAGCAGCCTACACGTTGCAGAAAAGACCTTCACCAGCCCTACATCTGACAGAGTCCAAATATCCAAAACATGTAAAGAACTCAAGTTAAATACCAACAATCCAAATAACTAAATTAAAATGGGACACAGAGTTATACAGAGAATTCTCAACAGAGTAATCTCAAATGGTATGAAGCACTTAAAGAAATGTTTAAAGTCCTTAGTCATCAAGGAAATGCACAACAAAAATATTCTGAGGTTCTATCTTACACAGGTCAGAATGGCTAAGATTCAAAATTCAACTCATAGCACGTACTGGTAAGGATATAGAGCAAAGACAACACTACTTCACTGCTGGTGGAAGTACAAACTTGTATAACCACTTTGGAAGTCAATTTGTTTCTCAGAAAACTGGGAATAGATTTAACTGATGATCTAGCTGTACCACTCCAGGACATATACCCAAAAGATGTTCTAACATCCCTCAAAGATACTTGCTCAAATATGTTCATATCAGCTTTATTCCTAATAGCCTGACCTGGAAAAACCCTATATGTTCATGAATTAAAAATGAATAAAAAATATGGTATACATACACAATGGAATAATATTCAGCTATTAAAAACAAAGACATCATGCATTTTGCAGGCAAATGGATGGAACTTGAGAATATCATCCTGAGTGAGGGAACATAGTCCCAAACCAATATGAATGGTATGTATTCACGTCTATGTGTTAAGTAGCCATAAAATAAAAGATGCCTGTGGTACTCTGCAGAGACCCAAGAAATCTGGACAGGAAGGAGGGAGCAAGCAAGGATGCTTGAGCCTCATTTGAAAAGGAGAATGGAATGATAGGGTGGGAGATTGCATCAGGAGGGTGGTAGGGGTATCTCCAGGAAGAGAAAGAAGCCTCAGATGGGGGAGGCACCCAAACATCAATAGGGGTATCCTTAATTGTGATTCAGCATTGGGGATATGGAGCCTAGGGAGGCTTTCTCTGGTTAGACATGAACCCCATTGTAGCTATAGGGACAACAACATACCTTTGAAACTTGATCCAAATTTATCCTGTATACAAGAAACGTACGGAATAGGGATAGGGCAAAGAATGAGGGAAAGGTCACCCAAAAACTGACCCAACCTGAGATCTAATCCCTGAAACTGTTAATAATACTCTGTTATGCTTACAGACAGGAGTCTAGTATGGCTGTCTTCTGAGAGGCCCCACCTACGAATTGAATCCAAGGCACACACTCACATCAAACAGTGGATGGAGCTAAGAGACTCTTACAGAAGAATAGGAAGGATTGTGGGGCCCCAAAAGGATAGGACCTCCACTGAATACCAACAGAGTAAATTAACCTGGACCCTTGGGACTCCCAGAGACTGGATCACCAACCTAAGAACACATACGTGCAGGACCTAGGCTTCCCTGCATATTGATGTGTAGTTTGGTCTCTATGTGGGTCTGGAACAATTGGAGAGGAGGCTAACCTAAAAGCTGCAGCCTGCATGTGGGATATATTCATCTGGCTGGGCTTGCTTGTCTGGCCTCACTGGGAGAGGAAGCCAAGAGGCTTAACGTACCACGGTGGGGAGATGCCATGAGGGGCTCTTATCTTTTCAGAGGAGAAAGAGAGTGGAAATGGGGGAAGAATTGTGGGAAGAGGTAACTGGGAGTGTGCAGGGAGTTGGATGTAAAATGAATAATTAAAAAATAAATAATTTTTAAAAAATCTGAATCAAAATTAACTAGAAAAAATAGAGCAACATACACCGACAAAATTATTGATTTTAAAAAATCATATAAAATATTGTTATCCAAGTGGGTACTTTGAGCTTTTATTAATTTAGAAAATAAGGAATATATACTTTAAGTATTAAATATAAATTAAACACAATGAAATATGAAACAAAAACAAAACTTCAGGATATAAACTAAAGCTTTAGTCTAATAAATGATTAGGTATAAAATTAAGCATATTCAGAAAGCTATAAATGTGAATTTATGTTTATATTTTTCATATAAAATTGACTTTTCCTAAGAAAGTTTGTTTTATGTTGAAAGGTCACTAAAATAAATTTTCAATACTAATACAACAGAAACATTGAAATGTTTTATGAGAGCATAAAATAATAAAAAAAGTTATAGTACTATGTTTTGACATGAATAAAGAAATGCTAGAAAGAGATATATTTGCATATTAATCAGCATCTAGGGTACACAGTTCACAGAATATTCTATTTATAAAGATATTTCTGTCTTCATTTAGGTATTTTTGTCAAGTAGTCTCATTTAGTGTGTACATTACAAAGTTTAGTTAAAATTTTGTTAAAGTTAGTAACCAGAGTTTAGACAGTATGTTATTAATATCAGATTGATCATTGATCAAATTGTTATAATTTAATTGGATGTCATATATCAATATATATGGAAATTTCTTCCACAAACTTTACAGGTTGCATAACAAATAACTTTTGCTAATTATACTGCTTTCAGAGAATTTATGACATGATTTCCATGAAGTAGTTAAGTGTGGGTTATGTAATATTATTATACATGTAACTTAAATAACAATGGTGTTCTTAAAATGGACCTCAGTTTCACAGGAATAACTTTACAATGTCACAAACCAAGACGCATCAGAAGAAATATTCCAAAGGACGGTTTATTTTTTTTCTACATGTTATTTGGAGTGTTTTTTCAAGAAAAAAGAATTTTGCCAAAATTAAGTCTGTTAAGCTGAATCTCTGAATCCCACAAAACTGGTTTGTAAATCACTATCTTGTATTTTTACAGGTAGCATCTGCTCTTCTTGTTTTCTCGATAAATCAAAGATGATACCTCCAAAGATCCCCATTTTTTCTCTTCTAAAAAAGATAAAAATAAAGAATATCCCAAATTGTATAAAACTATCCATCTTCCCATTTCTGGAATTAGAGGTATACACCAAATTACATTGCCTAGATCATATATCTTTTTACACATGTATAAAAAAAACAAAAAGCCGCATTCTCTAAAAAAGCTAACAGACACTTATATCTGTACTTTTCAAAAAACATAGATATTTTGCAAAATGATTTATCCTATATTGAAAACTGTAGATCTCTTTTTTTTGTTTTGTTTTGTTTTGTTTTTGTTTTTGTTTTTATCGAGGGTGAATTTTGCTTTTCTTGTGTGATGGTGCATGCACAACTTGCTATGGTGGGAGAATTGGGTCCTGATGATGCCAAGTAACCTTGGTTTCTATTGTTTATGTTCTTGCCCTTGCCTCCTGCCATCTAGTTATCTCTAGTATTCCCTGCCCTAGCTATATCTGACTGGAGCCTGTCCTTCCTTTAACCCTGGTTTTGTTAGAACTCCTCAGAGCCCACCTGTCTCTGTGGTCCTGTGTTTCCAGGATCCTGTTATTCTGAGATTCTGTGTGTGTCAGAGTTCCTGGGAGTCAAGCTGCCTCTGGCACCGAGATTCTAGTGTGATCAAGCTTCTGGGATCCTGGACTCTTGGGATCCTAATATCCTGGTCATGCTAGAGTGCCTGAAATTGGATCCTCCCTTGGGGACTCTGGGACTGGCTGCCAGAGTTCTTACCCAAGGTAGACCTGAGCAGACAGAACCCCACTTGTCAAGCGGGGTTCCTGTGTCCCTGGATCTTGCCGGCCCCAGTTACTCCTGGTAGTTTTAGAACAGATGTGTTCTACTCACCCCTGATCCTAAGATCCTCAGTGTGTTAGAGCACCGGGGACTGGAGCCTCCTCTTGGGGCTGTAGGACTGCCAGCCAAGTTTGTGCCCCCATTACGGTTTTACAATGGCTGTCTTCCATGGCCTTCTTGTCATGTCCAAGTACCTA
The DNA here is from genome assembly GCF_008632895.1 of Mastomys coucha. Classification (NCBI taxonomy): domain Eukaryota; kingdom Metazoa; phylum Chordata; class Mammalia; order Rodentia; family Muridae; genus Mastomys; species Mastomys coucha. The sequence continues at coordinate 7,321,698 of NW_022196891.1, forward strand.
GAACAACAGCCACTAATATAAAGGAGCTCAAGGCAATAGTCTATCACAGAGTTAAAAATAAGAACCATTGCCTTCCGGTCTCTCTGGGATGGGGTCCAGAGCATACCTTGGGCGCAAGCTCTGCAACCAGTCCCAAAACACCCAGAGGAAGCTCCACTCCCAGGCACTCTGACACACCCAGACTCAGAGGTGAGCAGGAACAAACATCTGTCCCAACACTGGGAGTAACTGGGACCAGCGGGACTAGGCACACGGGAACTCTGCCAGCCCAGTGATTCCTGTTCCTTCAGGTTTGTCTGGGCTGGAGTCCAGAGCAGACCTTGGGCAGAAGCTCTGCAGCCAGTCCCACAACACCCAGATGAAGTTCCACTCCCAGGTGATCTAACAAGCCCAGGATCACAGAATCACAGAATCACAGAATCACAGGATCACAGAGACAACTTGACTCTGAGGAGTTCTGACACAAC